>NC_041387.1:128819805-128898040 GCF_002162155.2 Triticum dicoccoides
ACACACACTTAGACTCCATCTCTCTCTCTCTCTCACACACACACAAACTAAGACTCCATCTCTCTCTTTCTCCTCTCTCTCTCTCACACACACACACATACATAAACACACACACACACACCCCACACACACACTAAGACTCCATCTCACACACACATGCTCTAGGCGAAGCATTTGTTCCTACCACCCTTCATCCAACCTTACCCGTATGATAAACAATCTCCTTTATTTACTTGCATAACATGGACAGATTCCACTTTACTTTAGTAGTCAGCAAACTTATCATCTGTACCCTTATAAAAAAACGAGTTGGCGATGATGGTGTGCCTGCCATCTTGTAATACAGACTATATGATCTATATCTGATGGATAGAAAGCAAACTATGATAATTTTACAAAAGATACCCACACCTCTCTCCACATCATTATCTCCCGCAACCTCATTGCTTAGCAATTAAAAAAGGAATAAGTCTCTGGAACAATCTAGCATGCATGGTGGCCGCTGCCGCCTGCCTGCGCCGTTCATCCCCATGCCTCCGCCCATTCCGACCACCAGTCACCACCACGCTCCACTCCTCCTCGCCTTATCTCTCATCTTTCATTTTTTTCGATGACATTCTCGAGATACCAGTTTTCCGATAAAATTCTCGAGATATCATTAGTTTTTACACATGGGATTACTCCTGCATGGGTCACAACACGTGTTTTGTAAAAAAAATGCATATTGATGTTCTGTGCAATGCACGAGAATCTTGCTTGTAATTATATAACGCAAATCACGAGCAGGAAGTGACATTTTTTTGACACAACCACGTTAACATGGCCACGTAAATCACGAGCAGGAAGGACTGAAGCAGAAGGGAAGCGGGCTGTGGAGTAACGTTGTTTACCACAATTTCTTAGGAAACTGAATGCAATAATTGAGTAGTTTTGCAAACTACCATTACTACTACACCTGAAACGGTTCAAAACCTATACTCCCTTGCCAGCGCGCGCTTCCCGCGTGAAACGGTCAGCATCGCCCTGGAGCGTCAGTGCCGCATTAATGCCCGGCCAGAGTGGAGGCGACCTCTCACTGGTGCCGGCTTTGAAGTGGCGCGACGTCCGAGAGAGCGCCGCTTCCCGGTGCACGGGACTGCTCCGCGTCGAGAGTGGCCATAGGCCCTGTTTGGATCCATGGGTTAGAGTTAGTTTGAGCTAGTTGGGGCTCAAATAGCCCTAAAGTATCCAAGCATGAGGGTTTAAATTGGAGCAAGTTGCACTGAACCCACCAAAAAAAACTATCCCACTGAAGAGGTGCTAACTAGAGATAGTTCTCATTGGGACCACTGAAAATCACTTCTCTCTCTCCATGAAGTGCATTTATTGTCAATCTAACCCTGTCACCCAAACACCTCTTTGGCTACAGTTAGTTCAGGGTTAGTCATGAGTTAGTCTAACCTCTAGCTAAGTTAGAGTATCAAACAGGAGCAGTATAGGACATGCAAGTTGCTCAAAGCATACAGGCAAATTCGTATGTGAAAGGAGTTTTTTCTTTTTGAAAACGGAACGTGAAAGGAATTTTTTTAGAATGCTCTTGGCATGTCGCTAACATGTGATAGTTAACCGACCTCAATAGACGGCAGAAATGCCAGCCTGCCGCACTTTGATAGAGACGAGGAGGGAGAAGCGATACAGGCTGCTGGATTACTAGAGATAGGTGTCGCACGGAAGCCAAAAAATATGGTGATAGCGTGGGTTAGCCATGTACTAGTATGATGTAACTACACTGGGCTGCCGTGTTTCGTACTCTTCCAGTCCACTGTGGAGATGATTGGTTAATTTTATATCGCTGAATAATATTAAATATTATGAGTGCAGACGCTCCACCATGAGGTTCCTTGCTCCTTCTCGGTCGTCCGGAATCTATGTTCTTCCACTCTATTTTTTTAGGTGAGCTTTGTTCATCATTTGCCAACACGCGAGACATCTAACATCAAGGTGCACATGTTATGCAACGATCGTTCCATCTTTATGAAGAACACGTGGGACTGGAACTACGAGACGGACATGTACCCAGGAGTGGACGTACGAACTTGAGTAATGTAGCGCAGTAAGTGAAGTAGAAAGGCACAAATGGTATGAACATGCGTGGCATACAGGGTGTGTTTGGTTGCGTTCTCGTCTCAGCATAGTTGTTCCCTCTTCATGCATGCTCAACTCAACACCCCTCTTCATGCATGCTTCTAGTGTATTTGTGCTAAACTAGTGTGAACTCATGCACCCTCCATACACTCTACCAAACACCCAAAAGTAGGTCGAGAAGGGAACTCTTGGGCGGCATTTGTCTCTTACTACGTACAACCACTAAATGTTGTACGTGCAATGGACGGTGATGTTATGGAGTACGTGCCTAAGTACTCTACTACTACTATATTAGTTGGAGGCACATATTAACTTTTATATTAGTTTACGTGTATGCCCCGAGACCTTCCAACTAGACGTGTCTTTCTCTCCAGGTCGCACTTTGTATCGTTCATACCACTAAGTACTACTACGTGTGGTCTCCGACCCAGAAGTGGAAGAAGTGGAGACGCTCTACCACGCTGTTTTTTATGCTGGGCTCTACCACGTTGTTCATGTCCCACTCCTTTCGCTGACGTGTGGGACATCCAGCACGTGCCGTGTTTGGCACCCTTCGTCGTAAGAGTTGAAATGCTAGCATTCATCAGAAATAAAAATATTTATAAATCGGCAGTGATACTATTTTTTGCGAACCAATCAGCAGTGATACTATACCACGCGGTTTCCTTGCTCCTCGATATCGGAAAGAATACTTCCGTTCGCCAACATGTGGGACGTCGACCATCCTGGTCCACTTGCCATGCGCGCAGAACTCCAAGGGAGAGTCACCCAGGTCCTCGCGCCGCAGTAACAATGACTAATGAGCCGTCAAATCACAGGCCCACTTCCCACTTTGAAGTTGCTCGGACGAAGGAACCATCATGACTTCGTTGAATTCTGCTTCTTGAAGAAAACTACTGTACCAGCAGTACTGCTAGCTACAGTATTTACTCCAACAGAGGCCTCCTTTCGTTCATAGGATAGGAATATGAAAATCATAGGAAGTGATATGAAATGCATCTCAACTCCTATAGAGAAAGATATGCCATTTGATGCATAGGATAGGAATTTTTCCATTTAGTCTAGGCTAATGTACTGGTAATTTGCTCTAAAAACTACAGTAGTAACTAGTAGTACTGGTACATGCTCGTACTCAGACACAGACACACACACTAACTACTAGTACTACTACTTCTCACATGCTTGCCAGACACCGTCGTTCTCCTTCCCAGCTTTGTCGGCGACACCCCACCATGCTTGGATCTCCGCCGACCTCTCCGTAGCAGCGCATGTGTCCTTTTCTTTCTTGCGGTGGCGGGCCTCTCTTTTATTGAGTGCTTTCTGACTTTTCCGCTCCCTCTATGCTGCTTTGGCCGCCTCTTGCTCTACCGCCCATTCGGCCTGGGCATCTTCAAATTCCTCCCACATAGTTGTGAGGTCGCAAGCGGCGATGAACTCAGCACGGCGGGATGCCATCTCTTCCCTACCATTTTGTGTGCGTTCGTGGGCGGCGAGGAACTCGGCGCGGCAGGATGCCATCGCTGCCTTACCGGTTAGTATGCGGCGCGGTGGCATGAATGACGCTTGGTCAGAGCTCTGGGGTGGAGTGGCCGGACAACCATATGGTGCATTGGTTTGTCAAGAGCTCAAGGACAGAAGACGAAGCAAACTAGGATTCCCCTTCAATCCTGGTCATTTATTACCGAGTAAAATGCATTGGCGATCATCGAACTTGTCTTGATAGCTCACTTTGATCATTGTATGCGATATATGGTGATTATACGGTCACTGGCTCAGCGGATAGCTCTGTATTTGTATGGTTGACTAGTCAAACAGTCCGCATGTGCCTCATCAGCTCGTGTTCTTTATCTATCTACGCGGGCCTACCTGTCAATGGAGAAAGAAATACTGTAAAAACCAAAATTATGCGTATGTGGGGAATCAAACCACGGACTCGTCGCTGCAACGCACCCTCGTCAGCCAAATGAAAATGAAATACTTCGCGTCAGACACTCATGATCACGCTGTCAAAGCATGCTAATGCATGCACGTCGCCCTCTAAATCAAAGTCCTGCTCATGGCGCAACACAAACGGCGAGCCCATCACCTGCGCGCCCCGGCGATGCCTAACATTACTGTTTAGACATTTGATGGAAGCCTACGCGAACGCCGAGCATGTATTCACCTGGCTCAACACCAATGGTCATACTTGGACCGCCTTGCTCATGTATATCGTCCATCACAACGACAATCTATAAAACAGCCTAAGCTAGAGAGGGTACTATGGTAGTATGGTACGGAGTATGTACTATCATGAGCGACCGATCTTAGTGCCACTGCACACCGAAATCCCTTCCATCGCTAGCGTGCGCTTCCCGCGTGAAACGGTCACCGTCTCTCCAGAATGTCAATGCCACATTCACCAGACTTAATTGCAGGTGCAATTGGTGTGTCACTGACATGCGGGCCAGACGCCCGTTGGGCCCACATGTCAGTAAGCCAAACGCATCTGCAGTTAAGTCACTGAAGGAGCGTCCCCATTCACGCCCGACAAACCTACTCCGGCGCCAGTTGTCCATCCGTCTGCCGCAGCTCATTGCCATTCGCCCGGTATATTAACTTGAGCCCCAGCTCCCAGCCATAGCCAAAGACCCACACTTATTCTCCTCCGATCCCTTCCTTCTGTCGGCACCACTTCAACAATGGCCTCCTGGTGCTCCGAAGCTCTCTTGGACGTACTGTCGCAGTAGCAGACGAGGGACATCGGCGGCTCCGCTCCAGGCGCGCTCCAAAGCTCTCTTCGACGTACTGTCGTAGGAGCAAATGAAGGAGATCGCCGGCACACCCCCCCCCACCGGGCTCCCTCCGCTTCCACGACCATGAAGACGGCGCACGTGCGCGGGTGCAGCCGGCAGCGAGGAAGAGTAGTACATGGTAGGTCGCCACCGCTCTGGTCCCGGGAAGGCCACCGCTACTCCACTCAGTCGACGCCAAGCTTGGTGGGGTAAGCATCGGCGGCCGATTAGCTGCTTGACGGCGACGTGGAGGCGGAAATCTTCAGAACCTTGCGCTCCGGCCGGAGGAGGAGGTTATCGATGCAGACGAGGAGGAGGCAAAGGCAATGGTCGGCTTTCTCGGGTTCATGGCCGGACATGGTGGTCGGGCGTAGGCGATCGTTTAGATTAGGTTTACAGTAGGTTTAGTACGGTTTGTGCGAAATATGTAATGAATTTTGTCCAGTTTGTAGAAAAAGTTTTCGAAATGTAATGAATTTCATCCGGTTAATTTCATCTGGTTAATTTGAAATTTGCTTTGTTTGCATGAATTTTGTCCGGTTAGTTCATATAGTTATCGAAAGGTATGCGGGCAGCATCGAATGGCATCCATCAGTGTCCTCGGACAGATGGCGGTGTAAATTTGTGGGCCAGCGCTGGAGATGCCCTAACTATCATGCTATAATCGCTAACAATCCTCCATTATTTGGCAGGGAACAGTTATCCCTCGATCAAAATCAGATCCGCGGTGTTTCGCACTCCTCCCGCGTAAGAGTGTAAACTCTTGCTTACATAAAAATGGAGCAAGTGGATGGCACTGTAGCACGTCATATAACTCGAACTAGCCCGCCTAACGAGCGGGAAAGCACCGCCCTCGTCATTTTGTTCTGGATTTCTATCGATCAATCACGCGAAAATGATGTTACGCTTCGTAAGTTTTAAAGGAAAAGGTGGCACACTTACGACTCGTACGCGTCGCAACCCCGACAGTCCAGCTCGCACGCCGCTCACCAGAGGCGACACACGTTGTCTTGCAATTTCACTGACATGTGGGACCGTAACTGAATAAACTGTCGATAGCCGAAATCTAATCGCTCGGCGGGCGTCGGCTGAGAAGAGAGAAACGGGGGAGGGAGAAGAGATCGCCCGCCCGCTGCGCACGGACTCCAAGAAATATATGGTGATAATGTGAGGTGGGCCATGCTGGAGTCCGGACCGCTTCTGGAGCCCGCTCTCACCGCCCTGGCCCCTCAAGACGCCAGCTGCCCGCTGCATGCATAGCAAGTAGTCCCCGCTTGTCGGGTGGTAGGTGCGACATATGCCAAAGGGCGGCTTATCATTGTGGGAGCCAATAAGACATCGCCGGTGCCTGGCAACGGGATGAGGTGAAGACATGCACGCCGGTGGATCTTACCCAGGTTCGGGGATCTCCGTGGAGATAACACCCCTAGTCCTGCTCTGCGGGGTCTCCGCATGATCACTAGATCAACAAGTGGCTACAAGAGGCTCCTTGAGCTGTTTGGCAAGAGGAATAAGAAGGGCAAGGCTAGATCTCTTCTCCCCTCAATGTGGTGTATAAAACTATCAGAGATCAACCCTTTGCATGGGTGCCCTGGGGGGTTTATATAGGCCTACCCCCCAGGGGCACAATGGTAATCCGGCTGGGCGTGGGCCCTAGCCGTCAGTGTCTACGTTCGCCGGCTTCTCCGCCGGCCGCTAGGGCCCGCCGACTGGTGGGTCCCGCCGGCTGCCGGCTTCCTGGTCGACAGGTAGGTCCCACTGCTTGGGGGTCTTGTCGGGGGCTGGTTACTGTTACCTCACTCTTGATGACTAGGGCTTTGTCGAGGTAAGCATGGCTACAGTGCCGCCACCTGGCGGGCTCTCACTGTAGCCTTACCTTGTCTCGTCTCCTTAATGGTGCGCATACTTCGAGGGAGGGAGCGAGCTGGCTGGTGAGAGCCGGCTACATCCCAGGCCGACTAGGGGAGGCGCGGCCGCCTTTGGGTGTCTCTCTGACTGAAGGGACCCGCCGCCCGCGGGCCGTACTGACTGCCTATCGTGGGTGGCGTCATGGTCAGCATGGTAACAGTGCCACGCCGGACGGGTCGTGGCTGCCCCGTATGGCGTACTGTGGCCATGCATGCTCCGGGATTCGGGGGTGGCAGGCTTCACTGTTGCCACGCCCCGTCTCATCACCATTATGTGGGTGCAGACTTCAAAGGCACGATCCTGGCCGCTTGCCGGGGGCCGGCTTCTTGGAGTCGGTCATCTCGTGGCCGGCTTCTTGGAGTCGGCCCTCTCATGGCTTTCTTCATGAGAGTTCAGGGCCGAGCCGCCTTCCGGTAGTCGGCTTGTGAGACAGCCGGCCAGGGGAAGGCAGCCCCATGCCTTGGATGCTTGAAGGCCCGATCGACCTGCTATTTTTTGAAGAGCCGGGGGGAACCGGCTAGGCTACCCGTGGTCATTTACCCCGACAGTAGTCCCCGAAGCTGGTTGGGCTTCATGGCTGAAGGGGGAACGAGAAGCCCAATCATCTTCCTATCCCGAAGAGCCGGCAGCTAGGAGCCGGCTTTGCAAAGGCGTGCCGCCTCGGCAAGGTTTTTCAAAGTATGAAGGCGGGAACCAGCTGACGTGCAAGCCTGGCTGCGGTCTGGCCGCCCGCCGCCTGCGCGCCACATGGCACCCTTCTGCTGGAAGGGCCTGCCAGCCCACGCGCGTGACTGGACATCACCGCAGATCGGGGCCCGCCACTTCCATGCCTCGGCCCAAGTGTGGATCTTCTGCGGCCCGAACAGGCCGCTCGCCTTCCGACGACAATTTTCGCATGCCGTTAGGGCGCAATAATTGCGGGGCGTGGGGGAGTGGGCGCAGTTAATCCCACATCCCCCCACGCCTCGCCTCCTCGGCTTCGCCGCACGAGGTTATAAGTAGGGGGAGGAGGGGGAGCGGCAGACGCTCGCACGCTCGCCCTCGCTCTGCCATTTTCTTCCTCTTCTTCCTTCTCTCCGTCACCGCAGCTCCTCGCTGCCGTGCCGCCCCTCCGCCAATCTTCTCAGCGCGCCGTAGCTTTGCCGCGGCTGAATCACGCACCCTCCGCCGCCGCGCTTTTCCCGTTGCCTCTTCGTCCTCATGGCGCGGTCTAGCTCCTGGGATGGCTCTAACATCCATGAGGACCACGTCGACTTCCTCCACAAGACGCGGCGGTTGCCGGGCAAAGATTATGTGCGGGTCCGTCTCGCGCCGGAGAGGGAGATCTCGCCGGCGCCTGTCGTGGGGAACGAGCACCTATGGGGCAGGGCCCCTTTTTGGTTCGGCAGGGAGCGGAGGGGGCACGAAGAGCAGATCGAGGTGATACACGCGCGAGGGATTTTACCCAGCTTCGGAGCTCTCCAGAGAGATAAAACTCCTACTGCTACTTGGTGTCTATATTGAGTTCTTGCTCAGGAGCGATGAACGCTGTCCGATTGAGCGTGGGTGTGTTCTGGTTTCGAATGAGTCGAACCCCCGAATCGTCCAACCGTCCAACCCCTTCTACGTGCGCATGGGCCTCCTTTTTATAGGCTAAAGGGGTCACCGACAGGTGGCAACGCGGAGAGGGGTAGAAAAGTAAAAAGATGGGTTGGTACAACCACTATCTACAGTGCCCCATACCTAACTCTGATGGCAGGGGACAAGGGCATTTAATGCCAGTCCAGTCGCTTAAACAGTGCAGAAAACGATCGCTAGGAGTGCCACCATTTGCCACGATGGCCTCCTCTTCGTCTCCGCTTGCCACCACGTACCCCTGGCTGCACAGGCTCCTGCCACGCGCCCCTGAGTAAACCTCAGGGCAACACGCGGGTGGATGCGCTGGAGCGCGGGCATAGAGTGGCAGCTGGCCCCCGGCAAGTATCTTGTCGGGGTCGTCGTCTTGTCGTGTCCGGAAGCTTGTCGCTCGCCGGACCTTGCCGGGACGCGTGGTGCGTCGCGGCAAGCCTCTTGAGGTGCCAAGGTTGGCCTTCCCGGCAAGCTCCTCTTGCCGGGGCCTTGTCTCTTCTCGGCAAGCTCCTCTTGCTGGGGTCCTGTCACTTCTTATCTTGAATACTTTGTTCTTGAATGGCATCAATATGAGCTACGGAGGATCTTGGCGGACGCCCGGCAAGCCTTGCCGCGGGACGCTGCGACTGCCCGTGCACAAGTTCGGGGTTCTAAGGTACCCCTACTTTAGTACACCGACAGGAGCCCCCGAGCATGGGCCACACACGGTGCCGAGCGCTGTTGGGCCAGGCCCAAAACAGGGCACGGGCACGCGCGGCCTGGGTCCAAACCCAATCTGACTCCGCATCCGCCGCGCTCTCCCGTAATGGCACGCGTCAAATGCGGCGTCATGGGCGACGTGGGTGGCGTGCGCGGGGCATGATGAAGGGGACGGTTCAGGCCCTCCTCCTTGAACGGAGGTAGGCGTGGTGCATTCACTGGATGGGGCCGGTGCGCGGTTTTTCGAGGTGCCCACTCCCCACGATCACGGGGTGGGGTAAGGCCGCCTCATCCGTCATCTCCGTTCTGCATCTCCGCCACGCGACTCCCATGCACTTGGGGTCGCAGACGGTGGGAGCGGGAAATGGGCCGTCACGAGCAGAGGCAGCGGGTCGGCCCCGACTCCCTGCTCTCCTTGTGACTTGATTCGCTGAGCGGGGCGGCCGAGCCCCCACCTCGCTCCTTTATAAAGAGCGGGAGGGGAGCACAGAAGCCCGCACTCTCTCATCTCCTCCTTTCTTCAGCTTCTGCTCTCCTTTCGCTCATTCGCCATGGAGAAAGGGAATCCTGGCTCTTCGTCGGTGGCGGCGAGGGTCGCCACCAGACAGTGCACCCTTCCCTCTCCCACGCCCGTGGTGGCCGAGCCAGACATAAGGGGAAGAGGGAGGGGCGTGGTCGTGGACGAGGTCGAGGATGAGGTGCTCGGGGAAGAGGCGGACGGGGCGGCGCGTCAGCTTCGCCTCCGCCAGCGGCTCCTCCTCCCACGGCGGTCCATGTAGGGGACGACCCTTGCGAGTTCGTCGTCAGGCTGCGCCGGGCGCCTCGTCGTCGCCTCCGGCTTCCAGCTCCGTTTGCAAGCGCGATGGAGTCGGATCCGCCCGAGACACTAAGACTGCACATGAGGGGCTGTGGGATCAGCGGCACGCGAGTCCCCGTTGTATTCCCAGCCCCTAATGTGATGTATCTTGATCGAGGATGGAAGACGTTCGCCCGCATCCACAGCCTGATGGAGGTGTTCACCCTCCATTTTAAGTTGATGGAGGGCGATCTCCTCTCCGTCAAGGTCTTCGGGTGCTTCGGCACTCGGGCGAAGTGCTGCGTGGACAGCTCCTCCGACAGTGAAGGCTCCTCCTCGAGCGAGAGTGACGAGGAGGAGAGCGACAACGACGATGAGGGTAACGGGCGGCGGGATGGCGGGTTCGACTAGGTGTCGGGTGCCGCTTCGTGCGGCATCGGTGACCCCATCATCCGCGTTGCCGGCTCCTTGAACTCCCCGGGCTGTTCTCTTGGTGTCTTCTGGCACCCGTAGCTCGCCTAGGCGCCCCTTTTGCCCTTTTCGCCTCCTTGGCCTACCTCCTGAAGAGAGGGACAGGAAAGGGATTACGGGCATCTTATCTTTTTAATTTGTAAGCCCTCGGGCCTTAGCTGCATCTAAAACTTGTAATCCTCTCTTTCATGTTTTTCATCCTCTATGGACTGTACCTGAGTGGGATGTTTTTTAATGAAAAAGGGATGCTTGCCGGGTTATTTGTCTCGCGGGTTGAACCCACGCCAAGGAGCAAATCCTTGGTATCTCTCGGACAGACATTTCATCTCCCGGCAATAGGCCCTGTCGCCCTCCCACGTCGCTCGACCTTCCTTGCGCCTTTGACGGAGGCGGGAACGAGGTGGGTGCGGCCTCCTCGTTTCATCCCTTTGCTACCGCGACTACGACCAAACTTGGCCCCGGGAACGGGCCCCAGGGCCTAGAGTTGAGGGAGCGCGGCAGTTTTTGAGAAGAAACGCGGTTTCTCATTCCCCAGTCCATAAGAGGGTGCATGAAGAGGGACGGAAAACTTATATGATATCGCAGCCCCCGACAACTCTGGCTTGCCGTGGACGAATCTTGGTGCTCGCAGCCCCCAGCAACACTGGCTTGCCGGTTGGCGCTGGTCTTGACGCACCCAAGGCCCTCGTCGCACCCATTGTGGACAGGGTGAATGAGGTTACAAGGGTTGATGGCGATCGCGTGGACTAGGCCGTCCGTTTTCTTCTTTCCTTGCCGCTGCCAGCCATGTTATGGGAACATCCCATTAGAGCGCGGCAAGTTATTCTTGTAATATAGCTTTATTCTGGGTAGTATCTGCTATGCTACTTCCTTTACTCGATCTCTCCCTTTGTATGTTTTACCCTACGCTTTTAGGGTACTTGCCGGTGGAGCTCGATGGTGCGTCCTTGACGGCAGCGCAGCACTCCGAAGAGGTGCGCTTGCCGGAGTGGGCACCAGAGCTACTCTTGTCGCGAGCGCCGAGTGCGGAACATCAGCAGCTCGCTGGCGGTGCCGCCACCGGCAAGAAACCTTGCCGCAGCTAGTCGCAGCTCGCTTAAGTTGTCGAGCGGACTCGAAACAAAGTAAGGGCGCTAGCAGCTCACTTAATCTGTTGAGCGGACTCGAAACAAAGTAAGGGCGCTAGCAGCTCACTTAAGTTGTTGAGCGGACTCGGAACAAAATAAGGGCGCAACTAACCACGGGTTGGTTCCTCCGCGCACAGGTTTTCCATACAAAGTGCGATCGTTCGAGGAAGATAACTTGAAAATTAAAAAAAAACTAATTGCTCAAACTCTGGCAACTTAGCTTTTCTGTCGTCTGCTTCCCGGCAAGAGCGGGTCGTCTGCTTCCCGGCAAGAGCGGCACCTTTCTTGAACGATGCCCGGTCCACACCATTATCCCCTCCTTCCCCCCCGGCAAACTTGTGCGCGAGGGAAACTTTCTTCTCTTTGGGAAAAAGAAAGGAGAGAAAATAATAATATGGAGCCTTATTGCTCATCATAGCTTACCGGGGCTTGGTGCTGCACAAGGTGTCAGATAGTACATGCTAAAAAAGAAAGAATGCATGAAATTGATAGAAAGCGTGAAGCACTCAAGCTTTACTTGTGCACGGGGTCTGCGCCCGGCTTTGTACAAAGGATTACATGCAACAGCGGCAAGACTTGTACAAAAGGTGGTTGCCGGAACAGGGTCCGGCAACCGCGCCTTACGGGTAAAACTTACGAAGATGCTCAATGTTCCAGGAGTTGCTCACCGGAAAGCCATCTTCGGTCTCAAGGCGGACAGCGCCGGGCCTACTGACTCGTTTCACCCGGTAAGGGCCTTCCCACTTCGGCGTCAACTTGTTGGAATTCTTGGCGGATTGAACACACCGAAGAACAAGGTCGCCTTCCTCGAGACTTCTGGCATTAACTTTGCGGCTATGGCAGCAGCGCAAAGCTTGCTGGTAGCGAGAAGCTCGCACAGCAGCCTGAAGACGATCTTCCTCGAGGAGCACCGCGTCATCTTGCCGCAGCTGCTCTTGCTCAAGCTCATCGTAAGCGAGCACTCGAGGTGATCCGTATACGAGTTCCGTGGGGAGAACTGCCTCTGCTCCGTAAACTAGAGCAAAAGGTGTCTGGCCAGTAGCTCGATTTGGCGTCATTCTGATCGACCAAAGAACCACCGGCAGCTCCTCGATCCAGTTTCTTCCGCACTTGTGCAGCCTGTCGAAAGTTCTGGTCTTGAGCCCGCGCAGCACTTCAGCGTTCGCCCTCTCTGCTTGACCATTGCTTCTCGGGTGAGCAACAGAAGCGAAGCAGATCTTGGAGCCAAGATCTTGGGCGTACTGCATGAAGGTGCGGCTCGTGAACTATGTGCCATTGTCGGTGATGATCCGGTTAGGGACTCCAAAACGGCAAACAATTGACCTGAAGAACTTGACTGCTGACTGTGCTGTCACCTTCCTCGCTGGTTCCACTTCCGGCCACTTTGTGAACTTGTCGATCGCAACGTACAAGAACTCAAAGCCCCCGACAGCTCGGGGAAAGGGGCCGAGGATGTCGAGCCCCCAGACAGAAAATGGCCAGGATAAAGGGATCTTCTGGAGAGCTTGATCTGGCTGATGTATCTGTTTGGAATGGAACTGGCACGCTTCACACTTGGTTACTTGTGCAGTTGCATCCTGGAGGGCTGTCGGCCAGAAGAATCCTTGCCGGAATGCTTTGCCGGTAAGTGCTCTTGCGCCAATGTGGTGGCCACATATGCCTCCATGTATCTCCGCCAACAGCTCCTGTCCTTCTTCCTGGGAAATGCACTTCAATTTCACTCCGTTGAACCTTCTTCTATACAGTATGCCATCGACAAACTGGTACGTACTTGATTGCCGGGCTACTCTTTCAGCGTCTTCTTGCTCTTCGGGAAGTTCTCCTGTTTGGAGGAAACGGACAATCTGCTATGCCCATGCCGGAGCTTGTGGCTCGACGGCAAGGACTAAAGGCGCAAATGCTGCTGCGGGAACATCTGCTTCTACGGCAAGAACCCGCGGCTCTGCCGGAGCTTGACGTTCCCCGACAAGCTTGCCGTAGCAAAACTTGTCAGGAGCTTCTGCTTCAACGGAACAAACCCTAGGGCTTGCCGGAGCATCTTGCTCCTCAGCGCTCTTAGTGTTGTTCTCAGCTGCTGCGGGAACCTCCACTTCTACGGTGAGGAGCTGCACCTTTGCCGGAGCTTGATGTCCCCCGACAAGGTTGCCGGAGCAAAACTTATCGGGAGCTTCTGCTTCAACGAAACAAACCCTAGGGCTTGCCGGAGCAGACTGCTCCTCAGCAATCTTTGTGTTGATCTTGGGGACCTTCTTGGCGGCGGCTTCGGGGAGCTCTGCCGGAAAGTAGTCGCCAGTAATCAACTTCCTCTTCTTGCTCTTTCCAGTTGATGGTGTCACAGATGGTTGAGTCAGCTTGAGCACAAAAATCCCTGGTTCCACAGGCAACTTGAGTGCGGCGCATTTTGACAGGCCATCTACAATGTCGTTCTGTGCTCTCGGAACGTGTTCCATCTGCAGGCCGTCAAAATGCTCTTCCAGCTTTCTCACTTCATCGATGTAAGCTTCCATCAACGGACTCTGATAATCCTTATTGACTTGACGGACGACAAGCTGCGAGTCCTCCCTGACAATGAGCTTCTTGATCCCAAGCTCTGCCGTGATTCTGAGTCCGGCAAGCAAGCCTTCGTATTCCGCAGTATTGTTTGTTGCTTGCTCCTTGGGAAAGTGCATCTGGACCACGTACTTGAGGTGCTCTCCGGTGGGTGCGACAAGCAACACACCCGCACCGGCGCCTTGCAGCGAGAAGGCACCGTCAAAGTACATGATCCATTCTTTGCTCGCCTCCTTGACGGGGATGCTCGTCTCCGGAGTTTCTTCATCAGGTGTTGGCATCCATTCTGCTATAAATTCTGCCAATGCTCGGCTCTGGATAGTTGAGGTCCTCTCAAACTTGAGGCCAAAGCTTGACAATTCTAGTGCCCACTCGACAATCCTGCCTGTTGCTTCTGGATTCTGCAATATCCTCTTCAACGGGAAGCGAGTGACAACTGTAATTTCATGTGCTTGAAAGTAATGGCGCAGCTTCCTTGAGGCCATGAGAAGGACGAAAAGCAACTTCTGCACTCCAGAGTACCTTGATCTAGCCCCCTGCAGAAGGGAACTGACAAAATAAACTGGGCGCTGCACCATCTTCTTTTGTTTCTCTTCTTGTGACTGTGCTGATTCATCCTTGTCGGGACCAGAGCTTGCCGGAGGAGCCCCCTGCTTGTCGCTGGATGTGCTTGCCGCGGCCACTGGCTCATCATCCGCTTCCCTCTCCTCCACTAACGCAGCACTAACCACTTGATTGGTTGCCGCTAGGTATAGCAGCAACTTTTCTTGTGGCTTAGGTGCGACAAGTGTTGGAGTGGTGGACAGGTACCTCTTCAGATCCTGGAGCGCGGCCTCCGCTTCCGGAGTCCATTTCATTGGACCTGCCTTTTTCAAAATTTTGAAAAACGGCAGGGCGCGCTCTGCGGACTTAGAGATGAACCTGCTGAGAGCAGCTACATAGCCGGCAAGCCTTCGCACATCCTTGACGCGCTTCAGTGCCTCGATCTGCTCAATGGCTTTGATCTTGTCGGGATTGGCTTCAATCCCCCTCTGGGACACAAAGAACCCGAGAAGCTTGCCGGAAGGAACTCCAAATACACACTTCTTGGGGTTCAACTTGAGATTGATCTTGCGCAAATTTGCAAAAGTCTCGTCCAAATCTTGGATTAAAGTAGCTCTGTCTTTGCTCTTGACCACTATGTCATCCATGTAAGCTTCTACATTTCTGTGCACTGTGATCCAAAAGCATGACTGACTACTCTTGCAAACGTCGAACCAGCATTCTTTAGTCCGAAAGGCATCCGTACAAAGCAGTACGTGCCACATGGAGTAATGAATGCGGTCTTCTCTTCATCCTCTTCTGCCATGAAGATCTGATGATATCCTGAGTATGCATCAAGGAATGAAAGCAGATCACATCCTGCCGTGGAGTCGACAATCTGGTCAATGCGCGGCAAGGGAAATGGATCCTTGGGACAAGCTTTATTAACATCAGTGAAGTCAATACAAAGCCTCCATTTCCCGTTCGCCTTGTGCACGACTACTGGATTGGCTAACCACGTTGGATGGAGTACCCCTCGGACAAGGCCTGCTGCTTCCAACTTCTTGATCTCTTCTGCAATGAACTCTTGGCGTTCCATCGCTTGCTTCCTGACTCTCTGCTTGACGGGCCGCGCATGAGGACAAACGACAACGTGGTGCTCAATCGCTTTCCTGGGAACACCGGGGATGTCAGACGGTTGCCATGCAAACACGTCGACATTCGCCCGCATGAAAGCAACGAGCGCGCTTTCCTATTTAGGGTCAAGCGTGGCACTGATGGTGAAGGTACCACCAGTGCCATCCTCCTTGGCGGCCACCTTCTTGGTTTCCGGAGAAGCTGTCTTCGCCTTCTTCCACTTGCCGGTGGAGCTCGATGGTGCGTCCTCGACGGCAGCGCAGCACTCCGAAGAGGTGCGCTTGCCGGAGTGGGCATCAGAGCTACCCTTGCCGGGTGCGTCCTCGACGGTAGCGCAGCACTCTGAAGAGGTGCGCTTGCCAGAGAGGGCATCAGAGCTATTCTTGTCGGACTTGGTCTTCTTCTTCCTCCCGGGGGCTTCAGCGGCAAGTGGGTTGCGTTCTGCTGCGGCTGCTGCCTCCCGGTAGATCTTGTTGGTACAGATAAGTGCATCTTTCTTGTCGCCATGGACAGAAATGACACTCATCGGACCGGGCATCTTGAGCACATTGTAGGCGTAGTGTGAGGCTGCCATGAACTTGGCAAGCGCTGGTCGGCCGAGTATCCCCTTGTAGGGCAATGGGAAATCAGCAACATCAAATGTGACTCTCTCTGTCCTGAAGTTGAGCTTGCTGCCAAACGTTACTGGCAGTGTGATCTTTCCCTTCGGCTTGCTCTTTCCTGGATTAATTCCTTGAAAGGTACCAGTCTCTTCGAGCTCGCTGTCGGGGATCTGGAGCTTCCTGAGCACTGCGGAGGAGATCAGATTCAAGCCGGCCCCGCCGTCAACCAGCATCTTTGTGACCTTGAGGTTGTGGATGGTTGGCGAAACCAACATCGGCAAGCACCCGACCGCAGTTATGCGATCAGGGTGATCCTCGATATCAAAGACGATGGGCGTGCTGGACCACTTTAGGGGCTTGCGCGATTCGACTGATGGTTCTACTGCATTTACCTCCCGCATCCACTGTTTGAGTTGGCGGTGCAAGGTGTGCAGAGAAGCACCGCCGTCAACGCACAAAACCTCTGTCGCTTTCTGAAACTCCTTCTCATCGGTCTTATCCTCATCTATCTCATCATCTTCGTCTTCATCTTCATCTTTGTCGCGGCCGCGGGGAGGCCTATCTCCTTGCCGCTGCTTGGCCTTGCCGCGGCGCCCTCCCCGGGCAGGGTACTTCTTGCCGGATCCTCCGCCACCTTCCCCGGCCTTCTCCTTGTCGCGGCGCTCGTATTCAGCTTTCTGTAGCTCAACAAGCTGCTCGACTTTCTTGCAGGCCTGGAGGTCATGGCCCTTGGTACGGTGGATCTTGCAGTACTGCTTGCCGGAGCCATCCTGCTTGTCGGCGGCCACCACAGACTTGCCGGAGTCGCCAGCTTTGGCCTTCTCGGCGCCACATCCGTTGCCGGACTGCTCGACAACTAGCACATCCTTAACCTTCCTCTTTCTGTTATTCCGCCTCCGGTTCTTCTTTGCCGGAGGGGTGTCCTCACTGTCAGATCCTTCTGCTCCTGCGTTCTCTCCGGGGAGTTTCCTCCCCTCCTCAGCACGTGCACATTTGTCGGCCAGAGCATATAGCTCGCTGACATCTCTGATTTTGCACATCGCCATCTCCTCCCTCATCCTGCGGTTACGCACGTTCTGATGGAACGCGCTGATAACCGCGGCAGGGTGGACGTCTGGGATGTTGCGCTGCACCTGGCTGAATCTCTGTATATATTTGTGCAGGGGTTCTCCATCTTTCTGGGCGAGCAGACGAAGATCGCTCTCCTGGCCATGGGGCTTGTGGCCGCCTGTGAAGGCGCCAACAAACTGATGGCACAGGTCCGCCCACGAAGAGATGGAGTTGTCCGGCAAGTGCATGAGCCAAGATCTGACATTGGGCTTGAGCACCAGCGGGAAGTAGTTGGCAAGGATCTTCTCATTGCGCCCCCCGGCAGCCTGCACCTCGATGGTGTAGACGCTGAGGAACTCCGACGGATGTATCCTGCCATCGTACTTCTCGGGCACGTCTAGCTTGAAGTTCTTGGTACTGGGCCACTGGACTTGCCGCAGCTCACGAGTGAACGCTGGGCAACCTACCGCGTACGGCAAGTCGCCCGGTTCCCCTGGCGCATGCATATCAACAGTGGGCCCAGCGCGCTGGTCTGACTGACGCCGCGCTTCTCTTCGACGCTCGATGCGAGTACGAGCGTCTTCTTGTCGTCGTTCTTGGAGAACTTGGCGTTGATCGCGGCGGGCTCGCAGGTCCGACGACGCGGTGGAGTCGGTGTCGAGGTTGGCCTGGCGAGTCGGTGATCTCGGCCTTCGGGGTGGGGAGTGCATGGTGGTGGCGCCCCCACCAGTCTTGTCGCCTCCGGCCTCCGCCTGGGCGTCTTGCCGCGGCTTTGATGTGCTTGGTTGCCGGGGCTTGTCGGCGTTGGCTAAGCCGATGAGGCTCTGGATGGTCATTCTCCAGTCGTCGATCTTGTCCGGCGCTAGAGGGTAGTCTAGTAGCAGTTGGGCTCGGGCCAACGCTTCTTCCGGGGTTTTCGGCAGTGGGGGCAAACGATGCGAGGAGCAGGATATGCTCAAACTTCTAACAGTGTTAGAAGGAGCATCATCTCGTCCAGGCGACCGTGCCGCGCTCGCGCCAACGTGTTGACGTGTATGTTGGCCTTGAGCTTCCCGCGATCCGCCGGCTTGGCCTTGTTCCAACGCGAGCACGGTGCCAGTGGCACCATGGCGCTGTCAATCCCGCGCCTCTTGAGAGGGGCGCAGGGTAAGTACGGACGCCGAAGCTTGCGGGGCTTTGTCCTTGGATCTGGTACGTGAGTCCCCTCGTCAGCGCCCGTTCCTCTGCCGGTGTCTACCCCACCGCCCGTTTGCTCTGGCGGCAGCGGTATCGACGTGGACGGAGCGGCCACCTCCGATGCCTTCTTCTTCGGTGGCATGTCGATGAAGATGTTGATGTAGACGCGCGAGGACTGGATCAGGTTCGTACAACCTCGACGCCCCCTACCTGGCGCGCCAGAGATGTCATGGGGAACGAGCACCTATGGGGCAGGGCCCCTTTTCGGTTCGGCAGGGAGCGGAGGGGGCACGAAGAGCAGATCGAGGTGATACACGCGCGAGGGATTTTACCCAGCTTCGGAGCTCTCCGGAGAGATAAAACTCCTACTGCTGCTTGGTGTCTATATTGAGTTCTTTCTCAGGAGCGATGAACACTGTCCGACTGAGCGTGGGTGTGTTCTGGTTTCGAATGAGTCGAACCCCCAAATCGTCCAACCGTCCAACCCCTTCTACGTGCGTATGGGCCTCCTTTTTATAGGCTAAAGGGGTCACTGACAGGTGGCAACGTAGAGAGGGATAGAAAAGTAAAAAGATGGGTTGGTACAACCACTATCTACAGTGCCCCCTACCTAACTCTGACGGCAGGGGACAAGGGCATTTAATGCCAGTCCAGTCGCTTAAACAGTGCAGAAAACGACCGCTAGGAGTGCCACCATTTGCCACGATGGCCTACTCTTCGTCTCCGCTTGCCACCATGTACCCCTGGCTGCACAGGCTCCTGCCACGCGCCCCTGAGTAAACCTCAGGGCGACACGCGGGTGGATGCGCTGGAGCGCGGGCATAGAGTGGCAGCTGGCCCCCGGCAAGTATCTTGTCGGGGTCGTCGTCTTGTCGTGTCCGGAAGCTTGTCGTTCGCTGAACCTTGCCGGGACGCGTGGTGCATCGCGGCAAGCCTCTTGAGGTGCCAAGGTTGGCCTTCCCGGCAAGCTCCTCTTGCCGGGGCCTTGTCTCTTCCCGGCAAGCTCCTCTTGCCGGGGTCCTGTCTCTTCTTATCTTGAATACTTTGTTCTTGAATGGCATCAATATGAGCTATGGAGGATCTTGGCGGACGCCCGGCAAGCCTTGCCGCGGGACGCTGCGACTGCCTGTGCACAAGTTCGGGGTTCGAAGGTACCCCTACTTTAGTACACCGACAGCGCCGGAAGAGGACGAGCGGGTAATCTTCCGCTCGCACTGTCTGCGTGGCGTCGGCCTGCCGGCGAGCGGTTTCTTCCGCTCCTTCCTCGAGTTCTATCATCTCCAGCCGCACCACCTCACTCCAAACATGGTGGTGCTGCTGTTGGCCTTCGTCACTCTGTGCGAAGGCTTCCTCGGCGTCCTCCCCACCCTCGAACTTTGGGGGGAGTTCTTCCAGTCCAAGCTTGGTACCGTCGTCATGGGCCTGCCTGCCCCATGCGGCGCCTTCATCACCGTGCGGAGATTGACGGGCGACAACCCGTTTCCGCCCATCGCACTGATCCAGTCGGTGAAGTTCTGGCAAAAATCTTACTTCTATGTGAAGAACGTCGCTCTGCAAGGCGACTTCGTCAATCTGTCGGCTTACGTAGCTGGCCCGCCGACTGGGAAGCAGCCTTCATGGTCCTACCGAGCCAGGTCGCTGACTCTGGCTGGGGCTGGCGCCGTCTCCCGGCTCCGGGTGCTGGTCCAGTCAGAAGGCCTGACCGGGTCCGACCTGATAGCCGCCTTCGTGGAGCACCGGGTGCTCCCGCTCCAAGGCCGCCCTCACATGATTTGCCAGATGAGTGGTCGTTTCGACCCAAGTCGGCTAAGCACCAAGGAGATGCCTCATGACGAGGTATCTTACATGGTGAATTATATCGCCAACTGCAAGCTCACTAAGGAGTGGCGGTTCGGCAAGGAGCCGTATTCTCGCACCAATCCCCCACCTATGGTAAGCCTTCCTTCTTTTCTTCTTCTCTTGTTGCCGAGTTCTCAATGGCCGACTCCTGACCAGTCGACTTGTTTTTAATCAGAAACCCCTCCTTCATCCGGCGGCTGGAGCCGCGGGGGTGGAGTGCCAGTTCGTCCCCGACTGTGCGACGGGCGACTTGGACGATCCCGACTTGGGGGCGGCCGCCGTAGATGACGACGCCGTAGGGGGAGGCGGCGAGGCAGGCGGCTCCGGGCTCACCGCCAGCTTCGAGGACTGGCCGGATGATGACGAGGCCGAAGCAAATCCGCGTCGCCAGCCAGTATCCGATCATCAAGGCGCGGGCTCATCTGCCGCACCAGCTGTTCGGGGCGGTGCGCAGAAATGCCGGGCCGCACCGGCCCTCTTCGGCAGTCGGCCGAAGAAGCCCAAGGGTTCTGCAGCGGCGACCAAACGGGACGAGGCGGCCGCGAAGGCAGCCCGCTTCCGCAAGGTGGTGAAGCAGCCGCAAGCAGTTTTGGCGTAAGTGTCAATTCTCTCACGCCTTTCTTTTTTCTCTTCGGTCGGCATTCTTTTAAGCCTTTTCTTGACTTATCAAACAGGGCTCCACTTTCTCTCGAGCGGACCACTGTCGCCTCCGTAGTCAGAGGGGCGGGAGAGTCCGCGAGCGCCCGCCACGTGGATCCCCGTGCCGATCTCCTAGCGGCGACGGAGCAGAACGCGCAGGAGGCGCGGGAGGAGCGGGAGGTGGAGGAGCAAAGGGCGGCCGCCGCCAGGGCGGCTCAGGAGACGACAGAGGAGTCGGCAGAGGCGCAGGTTGACGCGGCGGCCAAGGCTCAAGCGGAGGCCGCGGCCGTGGAGAGGGCAGTGGAGGCCCTGCGTAGCCAGCCTCCACAGCTCATCATCCCCCTCCGCACCGTGGCCCCAGATGTCCCAGTGCCCCCGCGAGAGGAAGCCGGTCGCGACCAGCCGGCGATGGAGAGGGAGGAGGGTGACACAGTCGTCCCGGAGGGAGAGGTGGTACCGCCATCGTCGACTGGAACAGGCCAAGGCGGCCGGCCTGAGGCACCGCCTGAGCAGCCGGCTGGAGGCGAGCCGACTGTGAGGGCGGATCTTGTGGTCCTGTCGCCGTCTCGTCGGTGCGCAGGGAAGGCGACTTCAGAGCAGGACCCGCTGAAGGCCGCAGGCTCCAGCTTGTTGGCCCAGGATCTAGAGACGACCAGCGTCAGCTCGACAGGGTGGACGCCGGGCGGTGGGACGGCCGTGCTGAACATGGCGGCACTGGACGTCCGGAGCCGGCTTCAGTCCCAGCCGCCGCGCTGAAGCAGTATACTCAGGAGTTTCTTGCAACGCAGTCGGCCATTCGGGTGAGTCTTCTCGCTTTTCGTCGATCGCTCTTGATTTCTTCCGTGGGGCGCGTCAGCGCACCCACTGGGTGTAGTCCCCGAGTTCCGAGCAGGCTACTGAGCAGGCGGCTTGGAACTTCTTAGTAGACTTTGATTGATGTCTTGTTCTTATTCGCACCTTCGTCCTATCTGCAGGACTATCACAACCTCCACGCGGCTACCTTCAACTCCCAGGCCCGGGAGATGAATCAGAAGACCGCTGATCTTACTGAGAGCCAGAGTAAGTGCTTCATTTTTTATCTCATGTGGGGGCGCTTCAGCGCACCCACTGGGTGTAGTCCCGAGATTCGGGCCGACTGCTGAGCAGTCGGGTCGGATCTTTCCCGACGACTTCCTCCTTATTGCTTTTTCCTTCTTCTTCATATCTACAGGGGCCAATGCCGACTTGAGGGAGGAGCTAGGTGGGGCCCAGACCGCCCTTCGGGCCAAGGGAGCCGAGTGCAACGGCTTGGCCCAGGAACTTGATTGCCTGGCCAAGAAACTAGCCGACCAGGAGGAGAACCATAAGGCGGCCCTGAAGACGGCGCAGGACAGCGAGGCCACCCTCAAAGCTGAATATGAGACCGAGGCAGTGAGCTGGGCTAAGGCGAGGCAAGCGCTGAGTGAAGGCTATAGCCGGATTGAAGATTTGATTGACGGTAGGCCGCCTTCTTCTTCGTCCCTTTGCTCGCCCCCTGTCATCTGGTCTGTCTTCTGATTTTGTTCTACTTCTTTCTTCTTTGTGCAGATTAATTCCCTGGTTACTCCGTTGCTGCCAGCCAAGCCATCGAGGCTCACTGTGATGCACGGTGGCATGCTGGGGTTGAGATCGCGTCGGATGCCGGTCGGTTGCTTGAGGAGCAGCTTCTAGCGATTCAAGCCCGCCTCCAGCCGGCCTACCGCATGCTCCGCCGTCTTCAGCGTGCCGGGGCGCAGATGCTGGCCGCCCTCTGGCCCGGTGAGGTGGTTCCCCGCACCCCCAGTCGGACTGCCGACTGGCTGGAGGTAGCAGTCGGCCGCTTCGAGGCCTGGAAGGCTTCTACAGCTCGGTCCGGCGCCCGACGGGCGCTAGAGTTCGTTCGGGCTTGGTATCCTGGGCTGAATTTAGCCCAGCTGAGCACCTGGCGGCAGGAAGCTAACGAGGAGCTGGAGGTGGTGCGGCCGGCCATCATCCAGCGCGCCTCGGCGATCGCCGACTACACCGATACCAGCGCCTTTGCCCCTGCGGTAAATGAAGACGGCGTCGCTCAGCCGGAGGAGTGGTTCGGGCTGAACCCGGCAGAAGGTGAAGACTCGGCAGAGGAAATCGATTCCAGTGACGAGGGCGAAGAGGAAGAGGAGGAGGATGGTGAAGACATCGTGCCAGACGATGGAGCGACCGGCCAGCCTCAGCCTGATCGTGCCTCTAGCAACGAGGCGCGTGCGAGCATGCCGCCTGCAGCAGGTGATGATCATGTCGAGACTCGTCAGCCGGCCACTCCTCCAGCCAGCACTGCTGTCTCCACCAACCTGCCCAACTCGTCTGTTGCTCCCTTGGCCTCATTCGCCGTCTTTGCTTTCCCACTCGTTACTCTTTGAATAACTTTTATTAAATTTGTGCAGTTCCACCCACTGGGGGTGTATTCAAACTATGTTGAATGCTGGCCTTTCGAATGCCTTTTGTGTAAATATAATCATGCATGTGCTTGGCTTCCGTTCATACTTGCTTTTCATCCTTTGGCTATTTCCTTTGCCGCCCTCCCTTGGTCACCGCCTTCCTAGCCGGACAGCTGATCTGTAGTCTGTGGATGGGGAAGGGCTGGACCGTT
Source organism: Triticum dicoccoides (assembly GCF_002162155.2). Taxonomy (NCBI): domain Eukaryota; kingdom Viridiplantae; phylum Streptophyta; class Magnoliopsida; order Poales; family Poaceae; genus Triticum; species Triticum dicoccoides. The sequence goes on from NC_041387.1 coordinate 128,843,454, forward strand.
TGGGAGGACAAGTACTCGAGCTTTCTTAGATTGTAGCAAGGTGAACGGGAACGGCCAACCGGCTGCTCTGATAGCCGGTTGGCGGGGTGGGAAGCCGGCTTGCGTTATATAAGTTCGTTAGTCCTTAGCCATTTTTCATGTGGGCATCCTTTCCTACCTTTGGCTCTTGCCAGCCGGATAGTTGATTCTTCGAGCTGCGACTTTCAACAAGAGAGGGCTTGGGTGCCGGCACACTACTTGTTTGACTGCAGGTAGAACTTGAATATAACTCAAGGTGGCAAGTCCCCGGGCCGACTGATCGAACCCGTTGTCGGACGAGAAAACAAATGTAATAACATAATCATAGGCATGATACTCATCATTCATAGATAAAAGAGGGTAGTCCCCGAGTGCTCCTCGGGGGGCCCGTTGTCTCGTACTTAATACAAAAGGTAGCGTGGTACATACTGCATTTTAACTGTAAAATCTTCGGAGGAGATTGGCGTTCCATGGCCATTCCGACTCCTTGCCGGAATCATCTCTCTTGCATGCCTTCGGCTTCTGCGCGTCGATCAGGTAGTAGGAGTCGTTGCCTAAAGCCCTGCTGATGACGAAGGGGCCTTCCCAAGGGGCCGAGAGCTTGTGTTGGTCGGCTGTTCGCTGGATCAGCCGGAGCACAAGATCGCCCTCTTGGAAGGATCTTGGCTTGATCTTCCGGCTGTGGTAACCGTGTAGACCCTGCTGGTAGATGGTGGACCGGCTAAGGGCTAACAGCCGGCCCTCTTCCAGCAGGTCGACGCTGTCTTCTCACGCTTCCTTGGCCTCCACCTCCGTGTACATGGTGACCCGAGGTGAGTTGAACTCGATGTCAGTTGGGATGACAGCCTCGGCACCATATACAAGGAAGAAGTGGGTGAAGCCGGTTGACTTGTTTGGGGTAGTGCGCAAACTCCACAGGACGGCCAGCAGCTCGTCGAGCCAACAGCTAGCCGAACGCTCCAGTGGCACAACCAATCGGGGCTTGATGCCGGAGAGGATGAGGCCGTTTGCTCGCTCGACTTGGCCGTTTGACTGCGGGTGGGCAACGGACGCTAAGGCCAGTCGGATGCCCTGTGTCATGCTGAAACGTGCCAGTGCTCCCTTGGCAAAATTCGTGCCGTTGTCGGTGATGATGTTGTGTGGTACGCCATACCAGGTTGTAATATCTATGATGAATGTCACGTCAGTCGGTCCATTCAGTTTCTTGACCGGCTTCGCTTCAATCCACTTGGTAAATTTGTCCACGGTGACGAACAGATGTGTCATGCCGCCGCGCGCCGTCTTGAATGGGCCCACCATGTCCAGTCCCCAGACGGCACATGGCCATGTGAGGGGGATGGTCTTGAGTGCAGAAGCCGGCAGGTGTTGCTTGGAGCTGAAGACTTGGCACCCTTTGCAGTGTTTGACTAACTCCTTCGCGACTTCCAAAGCAGTCGGCCAGAAGAATCCATGGCGGAAAGCTTTGGCGACGAGTGATCTTGAGGCCGCATGGTGGCCGCATTCGCCTTGGTGGATGTCCTTGAGGATTGCTATGCCCTTCTCTGGCTCGACGCAGCGCTGGAAGACTCCAGTGAGACTGCGCCTAATGAGCTCTCGTTTCACTATTGTGTATGCTCCGGCTTGGCGTTGGACTTGTCTTGCCGAGATCTCGTCGGTCGGCAGCTCTCTGTTTACCAGGAAGTTGAGGATGGGATGGGCCCATGGTGGAGCTGTGACTTCTTCTATTGCCAAAACGGCTACTGTGACTCGGGCGGGTGGGCTGGGTGGTGAAGAGTTGGAGTCGGCCACCGCCTGTTGTGTCGATGCAGTCCACGGGCCGACTGTAGTAGTCCCCGGGCCGGGTTCTGAAGTCCCCGGGCCGGGTGCGACTATAGCAGTCCCCGAGCCGCCTGTCGAAGTCCCCGAGCCGCCTGCTTGGTTCCCCAAGCCAGATCCGACTGCGTCGGGGTCACGCGGGACGAAGATGGAATCAGATTCTGGAGATGGCTTGACAGACGGCTTGAGGAGGCGTTGGAGAGAGACGCCAGTTGGTATAGATTGTCGGGTGGAGCCTATTCGTGCGAGGGCATCTGCTTGCTCGTTGTCAGCCCGTGGCACGTGGAGGAACTCGCATCCTTCCAAATATCCGCTGAGTTGCTGAATGAGGAAGCGGTAGCTCGCCATGTTTGCGTCCTTGGCGTCCCAGTCGCTAGATGATTGCTGGACTACCAAATCCGAGTCACCATAGCACAGGATCCGGCAGATGCCGAGTTCTTTGGCTAGCCGGAGCCCGTGTATGAGTGCCTCGTACTCGGCCACATTGTTGGAGGCGGCAAAATGGATTTGCAATGTGTATCTGAGTTTGTTTCCTTTGGGAGAGGTGAGGATGATGCCGGCTCCCAAGCCGGTGCGCATCTTGGATCCATCGAAGTGCATCCGCCAATGGGTGGAGTCGGGGGCCGGTGGCAGGTATTGGGTCTCGGCCCAGTAGACAAGCAAGTCGGCCAATGCCAGGGACTTGATGGCGGTGCGAGGCTGGTAGAAGATTGTGTAAGGAGCCAGCGCAATGGCCCATTTTGCCACCCGGCCGGATGCATCCCGGCTGCCTATGATTTCGGCGAGCGGGGCAGTACATATGACCGTGATGGGGTGCTCTTGAAAGTAGGGCTTGAGCTTCTTGGCGGCGAAGTGCACACCATAGCACATGTTCTGGTAGTGCAGGTAGTTCTGCTTCGAGGTGGATAGTACTTCACTCAAATAATACACCGGCCTCTGGACTAGCTGAGCCCGGCCTTCTTCTGGGCGCTAAACCACGATGATGGTGCTGACCACCCGGCTAGTGGCGGCAATGTAAAGGAGCATGGATCTTTCTCAGTCGGCGCCGCCAAGACAGGCGGCGTGGTCAGCATCTTCTTTAGCTCGTGGAAAGCTTGGTCTGCTTGGTCATTCCACTCGAAGTGAGTGGACTTCTTCATGAGCCGATAGAGGGGGAGAGCTTTTCTCCTAGTCGGCTGATGAAGCGGTTCAGGGAGGCCAGGCATCCGGTAAACTTTTGGACGTCTCGTAGCTTGGTAGGAATCTCCATTCTCTCTATGGCCTTGATCTTCACTGGGTTGCATTCAATGCCGCGTTCGGAGACCAGGAAGCCTAGTAGCTGGCCGGCTGGCACTCAGAACACCCATTTCTCGGGGTTGAGCTTGATCTGAAACCGGCGCAAGTTTTTGAATGTCTCTCTGAGGTCTTCCAGCAAGGTGCCGCGCTTCTCCGTATTCACCACAATATCATCTTCATAGACATGGGCATTTCTGCCGAGCTGCTTGAGGAGGCATTTCTGCATGCAACGCTGAAAAGTGGCACCAGCATTTCTCAAGCCAAATGTCATAGTCAGGTAGTAGAAAGTTCTGAATGGTGTGATGAAGGCGGTCTTCAGGCGGTTAGCCGGATCCAACTTTATCTGGTGGTAGCCTGAGTAAGCATCCAAGAAACTCAACAGCTCGCATCCGGCTGTGGAGTCTATCACTTGATCGATCCTTGGCAGAGCAAAAGGATCTTTGGGGCAGGCTTTGTTGAGGCTGGTGTAGTCAATGTACATGCGCCACTTCTTGTTTTTCTTCAACACCAGGACCGGGTTGGCAAGCCACTCCGGGGAGAACACCTCCATAATGAAGCCGGCTTCTAGAAGCCGGGCTATTTCTTCTCCGACAACTCTTCTCTTCTCTTCCGACAGGCGGCGCAAGGGCTGCTTGACCGGCTTGGCGTCAGATCGGACATGTAGCTTGTGCTCGGCGAAATCCGCCGGGACACCAGGCATGTCTTTGGGAGACCACACGAAGATGTCCCGATTCTCACGGAGGAAATCGACAAGCTCGCTTTCCTATTTGCTTTCAAGGCCGGTGCCCACGACAGCGTGCCTCTCCGGGTGCTCCGGGTCCAGAGGTATCTTCTTTGTTTCTTTGGCCGGATGGAAAGAACCTTGAGCATCATATTCCTTGGGGTCGGGGGACAGGGCCGGCTGCTTGCCGGCCATGGCCACGACTCGGTCCAGCATCTTTTTCTCTTCAACAATCACGAGGGACTCGGCCAGCCGGCTGCTGGATGCCGCACACTCAGAGGATTCCTTGTAGTCTCCGGCCACGATAATGATGACCTTGGAACTCGGCATCTTAATCTTGAGGTAGGCGTAATGGGGCACAACCATGAACTTGGCCAGAGCAGGTCGGCCAAGCAATGCGTGCTAAGGGCTCTCCAGATCCACTACTTCAAACCATATTGCTTCTCGGCGGAAATGATCCTTATCTCCAAAGAGAACATCTATCTTGATCTTGCCAATTGGTGAGCAGGACAGGCTGGGTACGATGTCGTGGAACACAGTCTGACTAGGCATGAGCTGCTTCGTCTTGATGTTCAGCTTCTCCATGGTGTCACGGTACAGTATGTTGATGCAGCTCCCGCCATCAATCAGCACGCGGGAGAAACAGGCAGCTCGCCTTTCTGTTGCGAGGGTGGCGTCCAAAACCAATGCATAAGAGCCGGGAGATGGCATCACCTCTGGGTGATCGGCTCGGCTCGAGCTGATAGGCTTCTCCGACCAGTGCATGAACTCAGGGTTGTTGGAGGCGACCGCGTTGACTTCTTGGTGCTGTCGGCGCTGGCCGCGCCGGTCTTCAGGCTGGCTTGTAAAGATGACATAGGCAGCATGCTCGTCGGGGAACTCGTCTTGAACAGCCCCGACCGCTGGCCGTGCAGCCGACTGCAGAGGAGCCGGAGGCGGCTAACTAGCAGGCAGAGGCGGCACCAGACCTTCGCCCTTGGAGATTCGTGTGAGCCAATGGCATTTCCGAGTCGTGTGGTTGGACGCCTTCGCGCCGCTGTGGAACTTGCAGGGGGCATCAAGGGCTTGCTCGTAGGAGAAAGTCAGTTGCCAAGCCGGCCTGCCGCCCTCCTGCTTCTTGGGCGCGGACCGCCCTTCGGGTTGTTCGTCTTTGACTGTGGCCACTTGCCGATTGGTGGAAGGCGGCATAGGGGCCTTGCGCTTGTTGTCATTCTGGTACGGGCGTCGGTTGGAGTCTCCAGACGGCGTCTTGGGAGCCGGAGTGGGCACCTTCCCGGAGGCGTCTACCCGGAGCTCGGTCTTCATTGAAGAGTCGGCCGTGCAATACTTGTCTGCTATGATCAGCAGCTCGTCGAGGGTAGTCGGCTCGTCGCAGAGGAGACGGTGCTTAAGGAGGGTGCCTTCTCGGCACCCGACGGTGAAGTACTCTATGGCTTGAACCTCGTGCACCCCCTCGCAGGAGTTGTGGAGCTTGGCCCAACGCGTGAGGTAGTCGCGAGTTGATTCATCGGGCCCTTGAACACACAAGGAGAGCTGTCGGGGATTGGGAGCCCGTTTGTAGGTGCTGGTGAAGTTGCGGATGAAGGCTTCTGCAAAGTCCAACCAGCTATTGACGCTGTAATGCTTGAGGCTATTGAGCCAGGTGCACGCCGTGCCTTGGAGCATGAGGGGGACATAATTCACGGCAACACGCCTGTTGCCGTTTGCTATGCGAACTGCGGTGGAGTAATCGATCAACCAATCTTCCGGCTTCACGGAGTCATTGTACTTGGGCGTGTCTCTCGGGAGAGAGAACCCTTTCGGGAAGGGCTCATCGCAGATGCGGGGGCCAAAGCAAGGCGAGCCGACATCATCTTCTTCTTCTAGCGCCAGGGATCGCGCTAGGCGGTCGATCCGATGGCGGGCGTCGTTCTCGCCGACTCCTTCGCGGCGGCCTAGTCGGCCGCTGAGAGTCGGATGCATCACAGGCGGCGGGGTGGGGTTTCTTTCCCCACGAGGCGGAGGAGGAGGCGGATCGCCTCGTCGCTCCACAGCTCAAGGGCGGCTGCGGCTAGAAGCCGGTTCCTTTTCTTGCCTTGTGCAGGCGCCGCCCGCAGTCAGCGTCCGTGACGTCGCGACATGCTCTCGGCATGGGGGGGCCCTTCCAACACGGACGCCGCCTTCATGCCGCTCTGCGGCCGCGTCGATCAACTGCTGGATGCGTCTGGTCATGTAGGGGAGCTCGTCGGCCCCTAGTCCATTCAGCTCGTCTACAACCGATTGGGCGGCGCGTAGATTCTCGAGGGGCGTGGCATACACTGGACGGTCTACTCCCAGCATGTCGGCGATGGCCGCCGCGCTTCATGACGACGCCGGCTCGGCTCGGCCCGCTGGGAGGCGGCGTACCAAAGGTGGCACGGTCGACTTCGCACTGGTCAGCCTCAGTGAGGCGTCTCATGGTGGCTATCTTCTGGCCCTCCGCAATGAGGGCGAGGCGGTGTACCTCCAGCGTCTCGGTGTCGGCATCGGCCGGGATGGGGGCGGACAAGTCGTGCAGTGCCGCTTGCAGGGCGTCGTGGGCATTCTCGCCAGAGGCGACGCCATGGCTGATGACTAGTACCTCGGTGACGGTGCTGCTGCCACTGTCGCCTCGAGGAAGAGGGTCATCGAAGATCACTACATTGGTGGGGAAAGCGTCAAGCGATGCCGTGTCAGAGTCAACAAGCATCGGGTCGGTTGAGCCAACCGACTCCAAATCCACAGCAGGCTCGCGGGGTTGGTCAAGAGGCTGACGAGGCGGCTCTCGGGGCAGCCTGTGCCCGCGTCGGACGCGGGCTCGTCGGAGATGCGGGCCTTGCCAAGAAGATCGGCGAGGCAGCTCGCCGCGCGGGCGTCGTCGACACCTTACAGCATGTCGGGGCAAGCGCCATCGGGCGTGCCGGGCTGGCTACGCTTGCTTGGAAGGAAAAGGGTTCCCGTCCAGAGCAGGTCTCCGGACGATGGTACACCTGGCCCCATGGTGGGCGCCAAATGTCGGGTGGTAGGTGCGACATATGCCAATGGGTGGCTTATCATTGTGGGAGCCAATAAGACATCGTCGGTGCCTGGAAACGGGATGAGGCGAAGACATGCACGCCGGCGGATCTTACCCAGGTTCGGGGCTCTCCGTGGAGATAACACCCCTAGTCCTGCCTTGCGGGGTCTCCGCATGATCACTAGATCAACAAGTGGCTACCAGAGGCTCCTTGAGCTGTTTGGCGAGAGGAAGAAGAAGGGTAAGGCTAGCTCTCTTCTCCCCTCAATGTGGTGTCGAAAACTATCAGAGATCAACCCTTTGCATGGGTGCCCGGGGGGTTTATATAGGCCTACCCCCAGGGGCACAATGGTAATCCGGCTGGGCATGGGCCCTAGCCGTCAGTGTCTACGTTCGCCGGCTTCTCCACCGGCCGCTGGGGCCCGCCGGCTGGTGGGTCCCGCCGGCTGCTGGCCTCATGGTCGACAGGTAGGTCCCACCGCTTGGGGGTATTGTCGGGGGCTCGTTACTGTTGCCTCACTCTTGATGACGAGGGCTTTGTCGAGGTAAGCATGGCTACAGTGCCGCCACCTGGCGGGCTCTCACTATAGCCTTACCTTGTCTCGTCTCCTTAATGGTGCGCATACTTCGAGGGAGGGAGCGAGCCGGCTGGTGAGAGCCAGCTACATCCTAGGCCGACTAGGGGAGGCGCGGCTGCCTTCGGGTGTCTCTCTGACTGAAGGGATCCGCCGCCCGTGGGCCGTACTGATAGCCTGTCATGGGTGGCGTCATGGTCAGCATGGCAATAGTGCCACGCCGGACGGGCCGTGGCTGCCCCATACAGCGTACTGTGGCCATGCATGCTCCGGGATTCGGGGGTGGTAGGCTTCACTGTTGCCACGCCCCATCTCATCACTGTTATCTGGGTGCAGACGTCGAGGGCACGATCCTGGCCGCTTGTCGGGGGCCGGCTTCTTGGAGTCGGTCATCTCGTGGCCAGCTTCTTGGAGTCGGCCCTCTCATGGCTTTCTTCATGAGAGTTCAGGGCCGGGCCACCTTCCGGTAGTCGTCTTGTGAGACAGCCGGCCAGGGGAAGGCTGCCCCATGCCTTGGATGCTTGAAGGACCGATCGGCCTATTATTTTTTGAAGAGCCAGGGGGAACCGGCTAGGCTACCCATGGTCATTTACTCCGACACCGCTTATGTGGAGGAGAGAGAGGTATTGACAAAGTCAAGGAGTAACAGTGGAGACAATAGCTTTCATCAAAAATAAACAATGAGTACTCGTTGCTCGTCCTCTATATCAGAAAGAATACTTTCATTCGCCGACATGTGGGACGTCGACCATCCTGGTCCACCTGCCATGCACAAAATTATCCTGGTCTACCGTGGTCGTATCGCAGGCCCAACCTTTCCCACTGTAAGTTGTTCGGACGAAGGAACCATCATGACTTCGTTGAATTCCGCTTCTTCAAGAAAACTTACTGTACCCGCAATACTGCTACCACACGCGAAGACTGGACGGCACTGTACCACGTCATATCATTGAAACCCACTAGGCCAAACTAGCCCGCCTAGGTCATCTATTTTGGAACGGAGGGAGTACGTCTCTGCACTGCTATGATTTTGTGTTGCACGTTCTCTGTACTTTTGCTACGATTTTCCTACCCTATGAACCAAATGAGGCCTGAATGTATGTCGACTATTGTCTGATCGATCGCTAAGCCTACAATTTTAGGAGCTAGGGCTATTGGTCGATCGACGAGGGATAAGTATAAGCGTACCACGAGCTCATCAGCCCCAACGTTTCTCTTCGGTGAGTTTTTTTCAAGTACTATAGCTCGCACAGTAGCTAGCCTACTAACACCAAGAATCATCAAACAAGCCCTGCTGATATGATAAACAGTTCAAAATTACATCTAAGCATGCCATATATTACATCAAAAGCTGGTGAGGATACATCTGTTTCCATAACTCGGAGTGGGTTCGCATGATTCATCGCATGATTCACTATCAAACAAAAGTAGAAAGATCCGCCCACACAAGACAGTGCACTAGCCCTAAGATGGTTTCATAACACGCACCGTTCTGGTAATTAAACACAGGGCAATGTAAACTACCCTGAAGGATTAGCGCGACCAACTATTTCTTGTCATCGATATCTCGGGCAATGACCACAGCACGGACAACGACATGGGAATCGATTTCTGGGGCGATGTCCACAGGACTGACCGCGACATCGGAATCGATCTCCGGGGCGATGCCAACAGGACGGGCCACGACATCGGAATCATCAAGGACAACCACCGGCACCTGCACAACCCTAACATATTAGCAAGCACATTGCAAATAATCAAAAAGCAAGCACATTGCAAATAATCAAAAACCACAACTATGGTAATAAGCCATTATTTTTTACCTTGTGCAGCTCACCGAGGGATCTCATCCCTCCGTGGGCCATCTCAACATCCTCGATGGGGGCCATCACCTTGTGTCACATCCCTAGAATTTGGTTGTAGATAGTGGCATTGCATCCATGCATCATGTTTAAATTTCATGAAATTTGAAATGGGGATTGTTGAAACCCTAGCACCAAATGAAATTTAACTAGGTTCAATAAAAATATTTTTCAATAACCCAGAATGCCTTTGGAAATGTTCATGATTTCTATTAAAGGTGAAAACCTCTTCCAAAAATGATGAACATATTTACAGGATATTCCTGGATTTTTGAATTAAATTATATAGTATTTGCATTTGGGCATTTAATTGCTAATAATATTTTAAATGCTCAAATAATCCCAAACTGAAATGCTTACTGTAGGATATATTTCCAACAGTGGTCATGAGCAGTTGCATGACTTTTGGGATTGTTTTAGTATTTTTAATAAATCCACAAAGCTGCAGGAAAATAGAAAACAGAAAAGAATTAGAAAGAGAGAGAGAGAGAGAGAGAGAGAGAGAGAGAGAGAGAGAGAAAACCCACCTAAGCCTACCTGTGAAGCCATCTGGCGGCCCAAGTGGCCGGCCCAGCCCACCAGGCCATCCTCCTGTCGCCTTCCTCCCCCTCGCCCCGAAGCAGCTCGGTGGCGAGCGCCGACGCCGCCCTGGCCACCTCCTGCTTGCCACCGAGGCGCCCCCGACGCGTCTGGAGACGCCTCGCAACCCCCTCTGCCTCTCCCCTCACTCTCTGTTCTCTCCCTCGCCCTCTAGCTCCTTCCCCAAGTGCGACCGAACGCAGCCGCCGACGCCTTCGCCGTAGCTGCAGCCACCGCTACCCCCTCGCCCCTCTGTTGTGCCCACGCGCTCCGCGACGTCGCCCTCGACCCCCTCACCGAGCCACGTTCCGCTGGAAGCCCTGCAGCATCGCCTTCGAGCTCGTCTTCAACATTCGGCCGCCGGCAACCTCACCCTTGATTCGCCGCCGTTCGTGCTTCCCCGGCCTCCCTGAGCTTCTTTTCAGCACCCCTGTGAGCTCTTGATCCTCCCCCTATGCTCTCCCCTTCCGTTCCCATTCTCTATCCGCCATCCCCGTGCACCCGAGCTCCGGCCGCCGCCATGGCCGACGAGCCTTGCGCTCGCGAGCTCCTCCGCTCAAACCCGCCGCACGGTTGTGCTCCTGGAGCTCCCAGGAGTCCAGAGAACCCCTTTGGCCAGCCACTAGCACTCCGTAGCCTCGTCCCGCTCGACGTCCGAACACCTGCCGCCGCGCTTGTCGTCGCCGGCAAGATTCCGGCTGCCCCGTGACCTCCCGTCTGGTCCATTAGATGCGCGAGTGCAAGAGCTCATGCCCGGTGCCTCCCGAGCGTCAAACCGCAGCCCCTAGCATGTTTCCGGCGATCTTCCGCCGCGAGTTGTGGTCACCGCCGGCCGAACCCCGGCGAGTGCCGACGTGGCCACTTAATTAGGGCCTAAACACCCCGGTAATCACCCCCTGTTGCCACTGCTATGTGGGCCCCGGTGCCAAAATTAATTAGCTTAATTTCTGTTTAGATTGGTGCTAATTTTGTGGACCCCATAGGTCAGTTTGACCTGGCCCCGTCACACTTTGACCGACCCCACGTGTTGGCGTTGACTTTAGCCTAGTCAGCGTTGACTGGACCCACATGTCTGTGGGACTAACCAGCCGAGTCACTGATATGCGGGACCCACGCTTCAGGTTTGACCTGGACCGGGTCTGTTGACCTGCTGAGGTCAGCATCACGCAATGTTGACGCAGTAAATGATTTTCTGGATTTAAATTAAATCAGAAAATCCAGAAAATGATCTAAACTTCTAAAATTCATAGAAATTCAACCGTAACTCCAAATTAAATAATTTATATATGAAAAATGATCAGAAAAATCCAATCTATCTATTTGTACCATTTTCATGCATGTTAGAACAACTTATAGCTACTGTTTAGGACAAATCATATAATGGCATTTAAACCTTCACATATGGAGTTTGAATTTGAACCTAGGGTCCAAACCAACTCCATTTAACTTGCGGCTAGTTGCATTAGCTCAAATCACAGCATATTGCCATGCCATGATCATGCATCATATTGTGCATTGCATTGATTGTATTTCTTCTCTGTTGCCGGTGTTTGTTCCCTCGCAGTAAACGTGGTTCCGATGATTATTCGATGACACCGATGGAGAACTATATTATCTTCAGAAGTGCCAGGCAAGCAAAACCCCCTTGTTCATTCCGATACAATCCCACTCTCTCGCTCCTGCTCTCTTTTACTGCATTAGGACAACAACGATTCAACTGTTACTTGCAGCGGTAGTTGAACCCCTTTATCCTTTGCATGACCTGTCATTCCACAGTAAATAGATGAAACCCACTAGCATGAGTAGGAGTTGTTTGAGCCCTGATGTGCCTACTCACCCATGCTTGTTTGTCATGCCTGCTATTGCTTAGAGTTGAGTCAGGTCTGATTCATCGGGGATGAGTCAGAGGTGTGCGAACATGTCCTACTGTTGAGAGCTAAGTGTGTGAATACGATTTGGTAAAGGTAGCGGTGAGAGGCCATGTAGGAGTACATGGTGGGTTGTCTCATTGCAGCCGTCCTCAGGAACCGAGTTCTGTGTTTGTGATCCATGAACAATTACTACCACGCATTGGAATGCTTAAGTGCCCCTCTCGGCTTCTTAATCACCCTTGTTCTCTGTCCAGGAGTTGCAACTAGTTTCTGGTGTTTGTAGGTAGTGTTAGTAGTCTACCAAGTGGCACCCGGTACAGGTGGGCTTGGGACAGACTAGGCACAGTGGCTCGGTGTACCAAGTGGCACCCGGATGGTGGACTTGGGAACCCTGCACACATCGTTTGGGGCCATGAGCGACACCCCGGCCGGATCTCCTTGCGGATGGAACCCGAATAGGCGATAAACCTAGACGAGAGACTTGAGTGTTTAGGTAGGCCGTGACCGACTCCCTCGCCCGGCTTCCGCTTGAAGGTTGCCGAGGTACATGACGTGTACAGGGCGATAAGTGGCGAGAGCGTGTGTGAAGAAGTACACCCCTGCAGGGTTATCATTATCTATTCGAATAGCCGGATTCCTCGGATATGGAAACTTGGACCCCTTGTACAGTTCATAGACAAGTGAAAGTGGATACTTTAAAATGCACAAGATAGGTGTGAGTGCTATGGATGGCGTTCTCGTAGGGAGACGGGAGCGGACCCATAGTGGTGTATTGATATGGTGAATATGTGGACTCGTGTGCGCCACCTCAAAAGAGTTACTTGCAGTCATAGTTTAGGATAGCCACTGAGTCAAAGCTGGCTTGCTGCTGTTAAACTCCACCATTCCCTTTGTTGATAATGATGCATATGTAGATAGTTCTGATGTAAGTCTTGCTGGGTACATTTGTACTCACGTTTGCCTATTTTATGTTTTTGCAGAGAGACTTCAGTCTCACTAGTAGTTCCACGTGGACTTCGACGTTTAGCTTGTTACCTCAGCTACGATCTTGTGCCCTCGGCAGGATCTGGTAGATAGTCAGGCTTCTCAGCCCTTTTTCATTTGTAGATGTCTGTACTCAGACATGTTGAGCTTCCGCTTGTGCTTGACTTGTATGCTCTGAATGTTCGGTCGTGAGACCCATGTTTGTAATATCTCGCTCCTCGGAGCCTAATGAATAAATACATGAGTCGTAGAGTCATGTTGTGATGCCATGTTGTATTTGCACATATCGAGCATATTGTGTGTATGTTATTGAAATGCTTGGTATGTGTGGGATCTGACTATCTAGTTGTTTATCCTTAGTAGCCTCTCTTACCGGGAAATGTCTCCTAGTGTTTCCACCGAGCCATGGTAGCTTACTACTGCTCCGGAACACTTAGGCTGGTCGACATGTGTCCTTCTTCGTTCCTGTGTCTGTCCCCTCGGGGAAATGTCACGCGATGAATACCGGAGTCCTGTTAGCCCGCTACAGCCCGGTTCACCGGAGTCCTGCTAGCCCAGTGCTACAGCCTGGATTCACTCGCTGATGACCGACACGTTCGATGCTGGGTCATGGATGCCTGTCCCTGTAAGTTTGTGCCACTTTGGGTTTACGACTAGCCATGTCAGCCCGGGCTCCTTATCATATGGATGCTAGCGACACTATCATATACGTGTGCCAAAAGGCGCAAACGGTCCCGGGCAAAGGTAAGGCGACACCCGTGGGAATACAGTGCGTGAGGCCGCAAAGTGATATGAGGTGTTACATGCTAGATCGATGTGGCATTGAGTCAGGGTCCTGACAGCTTTGGTATCAGAGCTTGACTGCCTGTAGGATTACCAAGCCAAACTGGTCGAAGTTGAGTCTAGAAATTCTTTAGTTATATAAGGGAATTGATTGTGGGATGGAACGTAAGGCTCTTTTTACTCCTTATACTTTATGCCCTTCTGATCTGAGTCATCTTATCTTTTCTACGGGGTTAAGGAATTAGGATTTCTCTTCTTTCTATCAGGATCACGTGTTACTAGTCCATAGTCCTATAGGATTGATGGTTCTAAGCTTGCGTTCAGTTCCTACTACTTCCGTATGTTAATTGTTGATCTTGAAACCTTGATATTGTGCTTCTGAGTGGCGATGCCACCATTTTTGTAGCATGTCTCCAATATTTTTGAGCATTTACAGCTGTTATGCTGTCCGAGTCATCCCAGGTTTCTAAATAGTCTGATGCATTTGCAAATCCTTTCTTCCCGTTCCCGATGTCCTTTTGGTCAGAATAAGCACACCAACTGGTGCGTTGAGGTACTCTACTGCCTCAGCATTTATGTTGGAGCTAATATTATGACCCTAGGTGTCTAGAGTATCCCCTAGTAATTTAGCCATGCTTTTGTTCCCAGTGTGATGATTCTGGCCATCATTCTCGATATCATCCCGTGATGTTATTAGTTAGTAGGCATTCTATTCCTGGGTTTTTGAACCCGAGATTCACCCTACTTACTTCATGTTGTTAGTATTTGCTAGTTCCCTTAAGATATTAGTAACCTTTGTGATAGCCCTCGAGGTCCGTGGTATATCCTTCTTCCAATACCATGAACCAATATGGCAGAAGCTCTTTGAACCAGAAGATCACAATAAAAGTGCTCTTAATGGGTTCTCCATTCAAGAATTGTGAATCTGACAGTCTTACCTTTCTGCATGGGTTATCCGGAAGAAATATGTTGAACTGGTTCGACATACTAACCTATATATCCACAACTCAAAAATTATATGTTCCTTGAGTTGTCCCCCTTTAGTTGTATTCCGACCTTAGCCTATCAGTTGATAGTCAAGAGTATGTGTGCATTCGTGCTTATCGGTGCCTTCTACTCTTGTGGTCCGTCAAGCCATTCTATTCCAGAGTGACTAGGAGAAACAAACTCCAGTACCCTTTTCCATTTCCAGGATTGGGTCAAAGCAGTTGTGTTCCGCAGATCAAGATGCAATCCAGCTTCTCGTCTGTTCTACCTTGAAGTATTACTATCTTTATATCAGGAATATCATGGGAATTGCACACCATCCTATGAACTCTTGATATAGTGATATTTCTCACTCTCATTATTCATTTCTCGGTCCCGTGCTGTCGCAACCGGAATGCCAGCAAGTGAACTATGATGTGTGAAATCAATACTCCTAGGAACTCCGTTGCTTAGTAGTTAATGGACAATATTCTCATTCTTAGCGTGTTGATTATTGAATTATCATTCTAAGACTGATCATGCTACCTAGTCCATTTTTCCTGGTGCACTCTTCGATCAAGAGTTAGGATTGTGTCAATCCCTCACTCTTTTGATCATATCATCTTGCCCTGAAATGCAAGGTTGTTCCCGAGCTTAGTAACATATCGGTGGTTCGTGATTTTTCGAATATCTTCTCGGAAGTATTACCAGGTTGTTCCCTGACTGTTATGTTGAACTCGTGATCAAGTGGTTTCTTGTAAACCACCCTTTCTCCAAGAATCTATGTCAGATACCCCTGAGCTAGTTGGTTAAGCTAAATGACAACTTGGAGAGTTGGAAGATAAAAGCTTACCTAACTTAGTTCGTTTCAAAGGGACATCCTTAGGTGTGTGTGTGCTGAAGAAAGATGATATCTTCATCGACTGATCCCCGTGATCAGTTGTTGAACCTATTGTATCAATCTATGATTTGAGCATGGGCTATTGTCAAGTCAAATCAGAACCAACGATGTTCGTAATGTTGTCCTACTCGTGGTTGATCCCTCGAGCATACACCATTACATCTTTTGGTCTGACCAATACTATCACCGTGTTCACATGATGGTGGAAGTCTAGTGATATGGAAATTCCGATGAGTTACTGTTGATCCCATCAGCAGCATTTTGTCTCCCCCATGATTCATGTTGAACATCAACTTAGTGTTGGAAACTTGTGTAAGCATTTCTTCGTGTTTCGTTCATGAAGCATATGTTTGGATGAAGGAAGCGACTTTCTTTGACTCATGTGCATTTGGTGCAAGTTGCCGCTGTGAGTTCGAGAAAGATTGTTTTTGTTGTGCGAAGTATGCTATGGTTTGACAGGCTCGCAACCTTCATTCCATATGTATCCCTAGCACACCAAGCCACTAACTGATTTGTTCAAGGACAAGAAGTTCCTTCATAAGAGCTAATCATGACTTATGTTAGGACTTCGTTATCCTCGATGATGGTTCACCACCTGAACTCGGTAGTGTTTTATTTATAAGGCTACTATGTGACCATGCTTGTCTTGGACAGTGTGTTCACAGGTTTGTAGCAGAACCAGCTCATGTTTTGGAGCTTGCTGTCGTAGTTCATCTCCCGAGAATCCTGCAACGTCATCTCGTCGATTTATGTTGCAAACTTTCGTCTTTCTTTCTAGACTTGATGAGTCCGGAATATCCTGACACCAACCAGATCTGAATCTCAGGCAGATTTGATGGTTGGAGCGTTTCCCAAGAACTGTAATATTGGTCTCCCGATAACCGGTAAAGTGGATGTCATGGCCAATACACCCAGCCGGAAGACCTATTATTGTAGTATCCTGATTGAGAAAGTTGGCCACCTCCCCATAAGGAACTCATAGAATTTATTCCAATAGTTGTTCCTTATGGATTTTTGTGTTCCTGAAGTCCGACCTTTTACTTGATGTTCTAGATATCAAACCATATCTATGAATGGGATACACTAGCACATCAAGGAGAACATTAGAAGCGGAGTGCTAAATGTCTCTCGGTCGATTACCCAGATCTCGCGACCTTGGCATTGCTAAGGTGAAATCTGAGAAGGTATTATCTTCCTTTGCATCTGCATCTTCCACCGGTATTCATCATGGTAGTATGATGTGTTGCCAGGATCCTTGACACGGATATTGGTAAAACTTGATGAATATGGAAATGCTCAAGTTCTTGAGAGCACGCTCAGTCACTGGGTTATATTCACGATATCAATTAGAATGTTCCTTCCATTTGCCGATTATTCTATAACCATAGTATCGTCTCCAATGGAGCATGCCATTTCTTCGAAATCCTTTAAATGATCGTTTGTGATTGCCTTATGCTGGTATAAAGAGTTTCCATGGTCTCTGAATCAAAGGTAATTCTTTCTTCCACTTAAGGGAATATTTCTATGAGTCACCTCTCCCAAGGTGCCCTGTTGTGGGATCATAGTAATTGTTTCCTCGCTACTTTGAAACCCTCATCAAATTGTTTTTCCGTCCCTCCTGATGCATGTTTTGCCTCCCAGCTCAGGAGATGTTTCTACGTCTCATTCTGTGAGATGATCTTGTGATCATTAAGATGATCCATCATTGTAGAGTTGTCTCTGAACTCGTGCTTGATGAAGATCTCGAAAGTAGAGTTGTCAAGACCAAGATGATGCAAGGAATCGACATTCCTAAGATGTGCAAGTTGGATCATGAAGATCATGCTAGTTTCGAGTCCCTTGTGTCTTCTTACCCTACGCTTGAATCTCGGGACGAGATTTTGTTTAGTGGGGGTGAGTTGTCACATCCCTAGAATTTGGTTGTAGATAGTGGCATTGCATCCATGCATCATGTTTAAATTTCATGAAATTTGAAATGGGGATTGTTGAAACCCTAGCACCAAATGAAATTTAACTAGGTTCAATAAAAATATTTTTCAATAACCCAGAATGCCTTTGGAAATGTTCATGATTTCTGTTAAAGGTGAAAACCTCTTCCAAAAATGATGAACATATTTACAGGATATTCCTGGATTTTTGAATTAAATTATATAGTATTTGCATTTGGGCATTTAATTGCTAATAATATTTTAAATGCTCAAATAATCCCAAACTGAAATGCTTACTGTAGGATATATTTCCAACAGTGGTCATGAGCAGTTGCATGATTTTTGGGACTGTTTTAGTATTTTTAATAAATCCACAAAGCTGCAGGAAAATAGAAAACAGAAAAGAATTAGAAAGAGAGAGAGAGAGGGAGAGAGAGAGAGAGAGAGAGAGAGAGAAAACCCACCTGAGCCTACCTGTGAAGCCATCTGGCGGCCCAAGTGGCCGGCCCAGCCCACCAGGCCATCCTCATGTCGCCTTCCTCCCCCTCGCCCCGAAGCAGCTCGGTGGCGAGCGCCGCCGCCGCCCTGGCCACCTCCTGCTTGCCACCGAGGCGCCCCCGACGCGTCTGGAGACGCCCCGCAACCCCCTCTGCCTCTCCCCTCACTCTCTGTTCTCTCCCTCGCCCTCTAGCTCCTTCCCCAAGTGCGACTGAACGCAGCCGCCGACACCTTCGCCGTAGCTGCAGCCACCGCTACCCCCTCGCCCCTCTGTTGTGCCCACGCGCTCCGTGACGTCGCCCTCGACCCCCTCACCGAGCCACGTTCCGCCAGAAGCCCTGCAGCATCGCCCTCGAGCTCGTCTTCAACATTCGGCCACCGGCAACCTCACCCTTGATTCGCCGTCGTTCGTGCTTCCCCGGCCTCCCTGAGCTTCTTTTCAGCACCCCTGTGAGCTCCTGATCCTCCCCCTATGCTCTCCCCCTACGTTCCCATTCTCTATCCACCATCCCCGTGCACCCGAGCATCGGCCGCCGCCATGGCCGACGAGCCATGCGCTCGCGAGCTCCTCCGCTCAAACCCGCCGCACGGTTGTGCTCCTGGAGCTCCCAGGAGTCCAGAGAACCCCTTTGGCCAGCCACTAGCACTCCATAGCCTCGTCCCGCTCGACGTCCGAACACCTGCCGCCGCGCTTGTCGTTGCCGGCGAGATTCCGGCTGCCCCGTGACCTCCCTTCTGGTCCATTAGATGCGCGAGTGCAAGAGCTCATGCCCGGTGCCTCCCGAGCGTCAAACCGCAGCCCCTAGCATGTTTCCGGCGATCTTCCGCCGCGAGTCGTGGTCACCACCGGCCGAACCCCGGCGAGTGCCGACGTGGCCACTTAATTAGGGCCTAAACACCCCAGTAATCACCCCCTGTTGCCACTGCCATGTGGGTCCCGGTGCCAAAATTAATTAGCTTAATTTCTGTTTAGATTAGTGCTAATTTTGTGGACCCCATAGGTCAGTTTGACCTGGCCCCGTCACACTTTGACCGACCCCACGTGTCGGCGTTGACTTTAGCCTAGTCAGCGTTGACTCGACCCACATGTATGTGGGACTAACCAGCCTGAGTCACTGATATGCGGGACCCACGCTTCAGGTTTGACCTGGACCGGGTCTGTTGACCTGCTGAGGTCAGCATGACGCAATGCTGACGCAGTAAATGATTTTCTGGATTTAAATTAAATCAGAAAATCCAGAAAATGATCTAAACTTCTAAAATTCATAGAAATTCAACCGTAACTCCAAATTAAATAATTTATATATGAAAAATGATCAGAAAAATCGAATCTATCCATCTGTACCATTTTCATGCATGTTAGAACAACTTATAGCTACTGTTTAGGCCAAATCATATAATGGCATTTAAACCTTCACATATGGAGTTTGAATTTGAACCTAGGGTCCAAACCAACTCCATTTAACTTGCTGCTAGTTGCATTAGCTCAAATCACAGCATATTGCCATGTCATGATCATGCATCATATTGTGCATTGCATTGATTGAATTTCTTCTCTGTTGCCGGTGTTTGTTCCCTCGCGGTAAACGTGGTTCCGACGATTATTCGATGACACCGATGGATAACTATATTAGCTTCAGAAGTGCCAGGCAAGCAAAACCCCCTTGTTCATTCCGATACAATCCCACTCTCTCGCTCCTGCTCTCTTTTACTGCATTAGGACAACAACGATTCAACTGTTACTTGCAACGGTAGTTGAACCCCTTTATCCTTTGCATGACCTGTCATTCCACAGTAAATAGATGAAACCCACTAGCATGACTAGGAGTTGTTTGAGCCCTGATGTGCCTACTCATCCATGCTTGTTTGTCATGCCTGCTATTGCTTAGAGTTGAGTCAGGTCTGATTCATCGGGGATGAGTAGAGGTGTGTGAACATGTCCTACTGTTGAGAGCTAAGTGTGTGAATACGATTTGGTAAAGGTAGCGGTGAGAGGCCATGTAGGAGTACATGGTGGGTTGTCTCATTGCAGCCGTCCTCAGGAACCGAGTCCTGTGTTTGTGATCCATGAACAGTTACGACCACGCATTGGAATGCTTAAGTGCCCCTCTCGGCTTCTTAATCACCCTTGTTCTCTGTCCAGGAGTTGCAACTAGTTTCTGGTGTTTATAGGTAGTGTTAGTAGTCTACCAAGTGGCACCCAGTACAGGTGGGCTTGGGACAGACTAGGCACAGTGGCCCGGTGTACCAAGTGGCACCCGGATGGTGGACTTGGGAACCCTGCACACATCGTTTGGGGCCATGAGCGACACCCCGGCCGGATCTCCTTGCGGATGGAACCCGAATAGGCGATAAACCTAGACGAGAGACTTGAGTGTTTAGGTAGGCCGTGACCGACTCCCTCGCCCGGCTTCCGCTTGAAGGTTGCCGAGGTACATGACGTGTACAGGGCGATAAGTGGCGAGAGCGTGTGTGAAGAAGTACACCCCTGCAGGGTTATCATTATCTATTCGAATAGCCGGATTCCTCGGATATGGAAACTTGGACCCCTTGTACAGTTCATAGACAAGTGAAAGTGGATACTTTAAAATGCGCAAGATAAGTGTGAGTGCTATGGATGGCGTTCTCGTAGGGAGACGGGAGCGGATCCATAGTGGTGTATTGATATGGTGAATATGTGGACTCGTGTGCGCCACCTCAAAAGAGTTACTTGCAGTCGTAGTTTAGGATAGCCACTGAGTCAAAGCTGGCTTGCTGCTGTTAAACTCCACCATTCCCTTTGTTGATAATGATGCATATGTAGATAGTTCTGATGTAAGTCTTGTTGGGTACATTTGTACTCACGTTTGCCTATTTTATGTTTTTGCAGAGAGACTTCAGTCTCACTAGTAGTTCCACGTGGACTTCGATGTTTAGCATGTTACCTCAGCTATGATCTTGTGCCCTCGGCAGGATCTGGTAGATAGTCAGGCTTCTCAACCCTTTTTCATTTGTAGATGTCTGTACTCAGACATGTTGAGCTTCCGCTTGTGCTTGACTTGTATGCTCTGAATGTTGGGTCGTGAGACCCATGTTTGTAATATCTCGCTCCTCGGAGCCTAATGAATAAATACTTGAGTCGTAGAGTCATGTTGTGATGCCATGTTGTATTTGCACATATCGAGCATATTGTGTGTATGTTATTGAAATGCTTGGTATGTGTGGGATCTGACTATCTAGTTGTTTATCCTTAGTAGCCTCTCTTACCGGGAAATGTCTCCTAGTGTTTCCACCGAGCCATGGTAGCTTGCTACTGCTCCGGAACACTTAGGCTGGCCGACATGTGTCCTTCTTCGTTCCTGTGTCTGTCCCCTCGGGGAAATGTCACGCGATGAATACCGGAGTCCTGTTAGCCCGCTATAGCCCGGTTCACCGGAGTCCTGCTAGCCCAGTGCTTCAGCCTGGATTCACTCGCTGATGACCGACACGTTCGATGCTGGGTCATGGATGCATGTCCCTGTAAGTTTGTGCCACTTTGGGTTTACGACTAGCCATGTCAGCCCGGGCTCCTTATCATATGGATGCTAGCGACACTATCATAAACGTGTGCCAAAAGGCGCAAACGGTCCCGGGCAAAGGTAAGGCGACACCCGTGGGAATACCGTGCGTGAGGCCGCAAAGTGATATGAGGTGTTACATGCTAGATCGATGTGGCATTGAGTCGGGGTCCTGACACCTTGCCAGGGGAATACTGCTTCTCAACGGCGACTATCTCCTCAAACTCGGTCTTGAGCCTCACATAGGTGGCAATCAGAGTTCCTGGGGTAGGCACGGTGGGGCCCTTGCTGTTCTTCCAACTTTCTTTGAGGAGTTCGTCCGCCAACGTCATCAACTCTTTGGCCAGTGCTTGTTTCTTCGAGTTCTTCGTCTCCATGGGTTGGCCCCAACATGGTCAACTCGTTGGTTGGTGCTCACTTCCTGGAGATCGTTGTCTCCAGTGGGTTGTCCGCCGGCAACTCTTTGCCTAGTGCTCCAGGATCCATCAAAGAACTGACAAACAAAAAGCAATCGAAAGGAAACCACATCGCAATGAAAACGGGAAAAGAATAGGATGTGAGAATCGGTCGGTGCTTCACAAAAAGAAGATTATTGGAATGAAAATATAGCAGCATAACTGATTCGCCCACCTTTCCTTCGTCGGTAGAGAATAAAAATGGCACAAGTGAGTAGCCTCGACTGAGGTTTTCTTCAAGAAAGGGAAGAAAGGGCTTGAACGAGCGTTCCAATGAAATGATGGTTGCTTCGTCCAGTCCAACATGGAGGCCACCTTACCACTGCTGGTAAAGGTGTGGGTTTTGTGATATGACGGGTCATGACGGCCACACCGAGGTGATAGGTGAGTTTCGACTGTAGCACCTCGCTATGATTTGGTGGATGGCACGCGGGCCTGGATGCTTTGAAATGTCCCGCATGTAGGTAGAGCGGCTAGTCATATAGGAGTGCTCAATATTGTGCACCGTGACCAAGGCAGAGAGGAAAACGAGAGAACTACGTAATTAATGCATGAGTTTACTTAGGGTAGTTCTGTAAAGTACGAGATACGGTACATTCCTCCAATCGCAAAATGCCTTGGTTCATGAGATTTGAGATTTGAGCCCTATAAACCGGAAGGGAGGGGGTACTGCACACGGTGTAGTCTAGTCACTTGTTGAAATCTCTAGAAAGGCAAATACTCCTTTCCGGTTTATAGGTCTATACTACTCCCTCCTTCTAGGTGTGTAAGTCATCTTACGAAAACCAAATAGTCCCAAAACACTTAGGCGCAGTGCATTAATTTCTACCTTGTTTCTTGTTTCTTGACATACGTATCAACCAATAAGAGATGAGAGGTGTGCATGCTTTTAATGACTTGCAATGGCTAGTTCATTGCATGGAATTCTATTAATTAGCAAATAAACATTGGTGACCCCAGGAGGAAACGGTGCTAAGCACGTGGACCTATGCAGAATGAGTATCAACCAATGGATAATGGAGATTAATTGTTAAACAATAGCAATTTTGTCTCATGCAAGAGCCTGGCTAGTACTCCAAGGAACCGCACCATGTGAGCGTTCGGAACTGCCACGTTCGGTTTGCGCTTGGCTCTTCGCCTCTTCGAGAAGACGAACAATGATGTTACTCCAACTTCTACAGTATCGAATCCACTGCTGCATGTCCGTCCACCTCATGCGGGAGGGATGGCGTGTAGCGAAAGCTTCTACTTACTGCTCCTGCCTTTGCGTCTATGACAGGTGGGCCCAATAGGTGGTTGGCCCACCTGTCATGCAGCCAGAGGCAGGTGCAGTTAAGGCACCGGAGCTCAGTCCGCGAGGGAGAGGGCGTCATAGTAATCAAATTTCTCGGTCTTGTACGAGTTGACGCGACACATCAAAGCACTGCACTCGATAAAAGTCTTTTTACACATTTCAAATGGGCTACTTCATCTGTAGGAGTAGACATATTCTGCTTCGTATGTAGTCACTTGTTGCAATCTCTAAAAAGACTTACATTTGGAAAGGGAGGGAGTACAACGCATGCATGCATGTCGTGACTTTCCTTTTGATACTTGCATGTGTTGATTTGATGCACCTTACCAAATTTTGACTGTAAATTTAACTAACCAAATTTTCATGCATGTCACAAAAAATTACGGGGCTGTTTGGATTGTGACTATGTTTGTCTTATGTTGCCACATTATTTTTCCCACACTTGCCACACTTGCCTAACCTGAGTTGCTCAAATTGTTACACACACTTTGGCTTGCCTAAGGGAATCTTGCCACAATTTTTGTGTCTATGACATGTGGGGTTCACGGCTAATAAAAAAATTCTTGTCTTTGGTGTGGCTAATAAAAAAACTTATATTTAGGAACAGAGGGAGTAGAAAATATAAATAATAATGCATGTTGGGGCAACCCACGTTTCCGCTAATTTTAGCCGTGGGCTTGTTCACAATTTTTACGAGGGGGTGGTTGTTCATTTAATCGAGGGACTTGTAGTACCAGACTTGAACGATACAAAGTGCGACCTGGCACACCATAACAAAACTTGGAACAAGCGGGTAGCTATCTCAAAAAACAATCAACAACTAAAAAAACCGCGACCTGGCATGTAGTAGTACACAATTTTAAACTATTGTTTTGATGGAGTGAAAAAGGAAATATACCCCACTACTTATATATAGGTCGGAGCCTCCGCGCTTGCTTGCTAGGGCTGCTCTATTCACACACTCTTATCCTCTCCAGATCTAAACAAGATAGGGGTAGTAACACTGTCACGCCCAATATGCGACCCTATCCAAAAGGAACTCGAAGGTCCCACCAAGGATAGACCCGCATATTGAAACGCTTTTGCAAGGTGGATATCATTACATCAACATTACATAATAGATGGGGATACATACGAAAGGCATACAATGCCACACGAATACAACATCATCTTACATAAGAGCACCATCCGACTACGGATGAAACACAAACAGAAACTCAAACGACATCGACCCTGCTAGCCCAGGCTGCTGACCTGGAACCTATCCCCTGATCGAAGAAGAAGCGGAAGCAGAACTCCAAAACAAGCAAACATCGCTCTCGCGTCAAGGTCATCGCAAAACCTGTACCTGCAACTGTTGTTGTAGTAATCTGTGAGCCACGAGGACTCAGCAATCCCATTACCATGGGTATCAAGACTAGTAAAGCTTAATGGGAAAGGAAGGGGTAAAGTGGTGAGGTTGCAGCAGCGAATAAGCATGATATGGTGGCTAACATACGCAAATAAGAGCGAGAAGAGAAGCAAAGGAACGGTCGTGAAGCTAGCAATGATCAAGAGGTGATCCTGAACACCTACTTACGTCAAACATAACACAGAAACCGTGTTCACTTCCCGGACACCGCCGAGAAGAGACCATCACGGCTACACACTCGGTTGATGCGTTTTAATTCGGATCTGGTGTCAAGTTATCTACAACCGGACATTAACAAATTCCCATCTGCCACATAACCGCGGGCACGGCTCTCGAAATTTCATACCCTGCAGGGGTGTCCCAACTTAGCCCATGACAAGCTCTCGCGATCAACGAAGGAATAGACCTTCTCCCAGGAAGACCCGATCAGTCTGGGAATCCCGGTTTACAAGACATTTCGACAATGGTAAAACAAGACCAGCAAAGCCGCTCGGATGTGCCGACAAATCCTGATAGGAGCTGCACATATCTCCTTCTCAGGACACACCGGATTGTCCAAACTTCCGGTAGGCGAGCCCAGAGTTGCCCCTGGTGGCCACTGGCGGCCGACAGTTTGAACCAACACTCACGACAAGCACTGGCCCGGGGGGGTATATAAAGATGACCCTTGGGCTCCGGAAACCCAAGGGAAAAAGGGCTAGGTGAGGCAAATGGTAAAACCAAGGTTGGGCCTTGCTGGACAAGTTTTATTCAGAGCGAACTGTCAGGGGGGGTCCCATAAATCACCCGACCGCGTAAGGAATGCAAAATCCGGGAACATAACACCGGTATGACGGAAACTAGGGGTGGCAAGAGTGGAACAAAACACCAGGCATAAGGCCGAGCCTTCCACCCTTTACCAAATATATAGATGCATTAATAATATAAGAGATATTGTGATATCCCAACATAATCCTGTCCACCATGGAGCAATCTTCAACTTCACCTGCAACTAGCAACACTATAAGAGAGACTGAGCAAAGCGGTAACATAGCCAAACAACGGTTTGCTAGGAAGGGTGTCAAAGGTTAGAGGTTCATGGCAATTTGGGGAGGCTTGAAGAGCAAAGATAGGTAACACAGCAAAGCGATAGAACGAAGCAACTAGCATAGCAGTGATAGTAGTGAGATCCAGGGTAGCGGACATCTTGCCTGAAATCCCGCTAGGAAGAAGAACGAGTCCATGAAGAAGATGAAGCCACGAAGACGAACCACACGTAGACGAACGCATCCTCACGATCGCAACGAAACGGGAACTATCGAGAAGAAGCACACAACATGGTAAACACACCACACATGAGCAAGACATGATGCACAACAAGCATGATGCATGACAAGGATACATGAAGCTACTCACGGCAAGAGATGATGCAACAAGAACAACACATCAAAGCAAGTTTAAATGAGGCCGGAAACAACATATAACAATTCCGGTAAGTCCTCATATACATATTTCGAAATTGGTCCAGAACTGAATAAACATTAAGTTGAAGTTGTTAAACAGCAAGTTAAGATGCACCAAGATGATCTACACGAGATTCTAGTCAAGTTACATATAAAGTTCATTAGATTCGGAGCTACGGCCTAGAAGATATGAGCAAAACAAGTTTAGCATGGCATTGACGCAAAATGCACCCAAACATCAAGCAAACACACCAAAACAAGGATGCAACATGATAATATGAAACTACATGCAAAATCACCCAAG
Source organism: Triticum dicoccoides (assembly GCF_002162155.2). Classification (NCBI taxonomy): domain Eukaryota; kingdom Viridiplantae; phylum Streptophyta; class Magnoliopsida; order Poales; family Poaceae; genus Triticum; species Triticum dicoccoides. The sequence continues at coordinate 128,869,685 of NC_041387.1, forward strand.
TTTCATATAGAGCACACTCAAAAACGGAGCAATGGTTCAACACATACACTCTATACAAGTCATAACAACAATCTGTCGATAACAGCAACTAGGCATCTTACAAGCATCAAAACAACATGCTACAGCACCCCAACATAAGAACAAAAGGCATGAGCATCATGTACAGGTAAAGGACAACAAAACATGAACACTGAGCTATCTCCAGAAACTACTAGAAAATGCTCAAAAGGACATGGGAAGGTTGCAAATAATAACAGTTTCAGACTTATCAGGAAATAACATCAGGTTGCAATGTTTAGAGCTATCAAACAACATGTTACAGGAACATATCATGGCAAACAAAGGCATGGCATGATACTACTAAATGCATAGAACAACAGTCCCTTACTGACCATGAGCCAAAAAGGCATAGAAAATATGATGGCACCCATGTAAACATGGCAAGTTATATTACAGATTCATACATGGCAGGAACAACAATAAGTAGGCATGTTGGTGAGCTTGAACCACTCACCAAAGAGCAATACATAGCATGGCAACACAACCACTAGCAAGAAGACATGTTTATGAAGCTATACATGGCAAGAGAAAGTTCATAGGATGCATGGATCACTAGTAAAACACATGGGAACTAGTGAACTTAATGTTAACAGGCTGATAGCAACATTATCAAGCAACTTTGGAGCAAGGTATGAACAATCTACAGCAAGCTATAAATGCAACCAGGGGCATGGATGGATAGGGCATAACATGTAGATCAAAACATGTTTATAGAACATCTCCAGATTATGCATAGAATAACTAGTAGCAACATGTTTATATAGCATCACGAAATAACAGATTCAGCCTAGCAAAACAGTAACAGCAAGTACACTACTTAACAAGCTTGAATCACTCACCACAGTCATTTCATGACAATATTAGCATAGCATCATCAAGAAGGCATGTTTGTGAAATAAACCAAGGCAAGAACAAGTCCATAGCATGCAAGGATCAACTATAGCAACCTTGGCCAAATTGAACAACAAGTAAACAATCTGCCAGGAAACATTTTGAAGCAAAAGTAGAGCACCAAAATGGCATGCTAGACTACTCCATAATTGCAAACAAGGGCATGAATGGATAGACAATAACCATATGTTCAAAACACCCTTACTGAAGTATCTCAAAATATGCATGGATCTCTCTGTAGCGTCAAGTTTACATGGCATCAAAATAACAGCAGAACAGGGACTAAAATCAGCAATATCACGAAGCCTAGTTTGCATGCTTGTGCTAGTCACCACATTGATCACAAATATACATGGCATACACCCCTGGAAAGATGGCATGGTATAGATCAAAACACATGTAGACATCAACCCCATAGGATGCACACATCAATCATGACAAAAATGACAAATGAGCATGTTATAACAGTTTCAGCAGAATAACATCAACATGCACTCTTCCAACAGCATTTCAGGCATCAAGATTACCTCAAATGAAACTGATTCAATGGAATGAAATGAAGTACTCGTTGAGACGAACAATTTGACATATTACACGCACGAAATGGAGCTACGGATGCAGAGATATGATGCGATGAACATGGCATGATGATGTCAAAATACTTCGGGGACTTGGCCAAATTTCTCACCACGCGGAAACCGGGACGGATCCGTGCGGGATGGAGGGATCCGGGACGGAGGGGAGGCGTTTGGATGGATGCATTGGTGGATCTGGTCCACGTCCAGATCCAGATCGGGGACAGGTCCGGCGACGGCGGCTCTCCGGCGAAGGGCGGCGAGGGCAAGCTCCGGTGGCCGACGGGGAGGCCAGGAACGGGTGCGGGGCGGCGGATCCGGTCTCCTCCCGGCCGGATCTGGCCGGAGACGAAGCCGGCTGGGGGTTTGGGCGCAGGGGTGTGGAGGTCCGGCGACCCCATGCGGCGGCGCGGCAGTCGTGGCGACGAGGGGCTCCGGGACGGCAGCCATGGCGGTGGCGACCTGCGGGGGAGAGCGAGGCAGTGAGGGAGGAAGGAGAAAGGAGGACGGGGCGGCGCACAGCTCACCGGGGGCTGGCGGCGAGCGCACAGCGCAGCAGCGGTGCGGTCTAGCGGGCGGGCGGCGACCGGCGGCGGCGGGGCTGGCACGGGCGGCGACGCGCGCTCGGGCGCGCGGCGGCGCGAGGCGCGGCCCGGTCGGGCCCCGGGGCGGGCCGCGGATGGGCCGAGCGGGCCCGGCGGCGGGGGAGGAGCTGGGGCGACATGTGGCGGCTCTGGATAGGCTGCGGGCGGCGGCGCGGGGACAGGCGTACATGTCCGTCGGCGGCGGGGAAATGTCCGGCGGCGCGAGAGGAAGAAGGCTAGGGTTTGGACCCGGGATTAGAGGAGGGGTGCACATATTTATAGGTAGAGGGAGCTAGGAGAGTCCAAATGAGGAGCGGTTTTCGGCCACACGATCGTGATCGAACGACCGAGAGCATGGAGGGGAGTTAGATGGGTTTTGGGCCACTTTGGAAGGGGTGTTGGGCTGCAAACAAAAGAGGGCTTTGCGGTTACCCGGTTAACCGTTGGAGTATCAAACGACCTCCAAATGGCACGAAACTTGACAGGCGGTCTACCGGTGCTATACCAAGGCCGCTTGGCAAACCTCGGGCCATTCCGAGAATGTTTAACACCCGCACAAGAGAAGAGGCAAAAGGGGGACGCCGGAGGACATAGGAGTGCCGGATTGCAAAACGGACAACGGGGAAAATGCTCGAATGCATGAGACGAACACGTATGCAAAATGAAATGCACATGATGACATGATAAAATGCAACACGCAAGCAAATGACATGGCAATGACAACGAATAACTGGCAGACACCTGGCGCATCGGATTCGGGGCGTTACAAACACTGTCTTTCTCCCTTCAAAAAACACTGGCTTTCTATCCTCACCGCTGGTTATAGATCCGGACGTATCCCCCTCTGCCGGTGAAGGGGAGGAGGGGCAGCATTTAGGCCGTCGTTGACAGCGAGGGAGGAGACCCACTGCCGGCCGCACCGTTATCTCTGGCCGAGCGCTGGCGCGGGAGGTCCTCCAATCCCTTCGTCATTGCCTGTGGGCGGATCCGGCCTCCCGCCGCCCACCTATCCACATCTCGACGACCTTCAGGTATATATTCGTTTGAAACCGCCTTAGCTCTACTTCCCTAGCTTGCTACGTCGCTGCATGTGCATCATTTTCTACCTCTCAGCCCCTCTTGATCGGATGGTCCAACGTCACCTATTTTTTTCTATTGTTAGAGGTAAAGCTACTTCATGGAGTCGAATCTTGTACTCCCTCCGTCCGAAAATACTTGTCATTGAAATAAAGTGGGGGTGGGGGAATTTAGTATGTACATCGGACTTGGTATAAACAGGAAGGAAAGGGGAGGAAAGTAGTACAGACTGGTCATCCAACCGGTCTCTTGGTCGAAAAGGGAAATATAGGGGTAACGCTGTACACAGTGGTATGACCAGGACTAGATTTGCTATCCACACATAGGAGTAGGTGGCTAGAGTGAACAAAAATGGGACCAACCTACATATGTTTCTTGGATGTTTGTTTCTCGGGGCAACAAACTATGAATCACCACTTTATGCCCCTGTTTATGTACATGGTGTTGTACTGCTGGTGCACCCACTGTCCCATGCCCTTATACCAAATATTTAGGCTCCGGTCGGAATAAAGGGGCAGAAAAGAGGACTGGAATAGGAAAGGAATGTAGGTATAAAACTATGGAACAGCGAACCGGAGGAAACTCTCAAGAGAATGTGTTCGGATGGACTACGAAATGTACAGATTTGTTTTTTAGAGTAGCATGCTTGGCAGTATGAGATGATATTTGTTTATTCAGCTGCACAGTGACTATTCTTGTCCTCAACTCACGTACCACACATAGGTTGATTTTTTTATTCCGGCAAACACAGCACAGCAACCTGTCTAACGCATGGCAGCGAGCGCCTGCCTCGGGCTTCCTCCCAAAAAATGAGCAGCACGTGGATGTTTCTAATCCGATGGAATCAATACTACCAGACCAGCTTTCCTATGAAACACTATTCACCTTTCCCGTGTTCCGAACGGTTGGAAGGGAAAGAATATCGTAGGAATTGTGTTCCTACGAAAATCCTGCACCAAACCTATGAACCGAACACAGCCTTAGTTGTTCTTAATATAATGTCCCTGGTAAAAATGAAGCCATGCCGATAACTATGGGCGATCTCTAATCTCCACCAATGGAGGGGCTCCTACATTGGGATTTCTCCCCTGGCCAAGCAGTGGAGACACAGGTGCGCAAAAGGTTTGGTTCTACCGTTCATTTCTCCCCCATCGGAGGTGCAAGAGAATTCTTCCTAGTGGTGGCTTTTTCTTCTGCCTCCTTTCCTCTCTCGATCAAATCAGTGGGTCTTGCCCTACAATCTTGCATTGGTGGATCATCCACGGGTTTCAATGTCAAACATCTTGCTGGTCGGCAGTTTCGTTTTTCTGTGGCTTCAAATAAAGTTGGACATTTTGTGCATGGTCTTAAGGATCGGGTCTGGCCAGATTTTGTTTGTCATTTAAATCTCTATAGGCACAACGCATGGTTTAATCCTCATTCCGATCAAAGTTGGCATTCGGACCATGAGCTTACTGAGTTGGTTTCACGTTCTCCCCTGGCTATCAAGACAAGGTTTAATTTCCAGTCTTCTGAGGATCTTCAACATAATCATTCAGCCATGGAGCTTGCAAAGTTTGGTTTTCTTCCTCCTCGGTCAAGCAATGTGGTTGGCCATGAACCAAGCTATCCATTGGATCAATCGCGGGTTCATACCGAAAAGATCATTTTTGGTAGTTTTCAATCGGATATTTCATTGCTTGACAAAGATAATAATTCTATTCGTTTGGGCAACTTCAAATCAGTCATTAAGCCTCACAATCAAGAGCCTCAATCGACATTTATTGGTATTAATTACCGGTCCTCTTATTGGGAGTCTATTCCAAAATTTATTCTCCTGCACATTATGGATTTTCGGCAGGCGGGATATGATGATTCGCATATTGCTAAAGTTTGGGCCTTGGACTCGGTTCCATCTGTGGATTTTATTCTCAATAAAGTCAACAAATGCTCAAGCTGCAACCAACTGGGCCATCTTGGGCCGTTTTGTCCCATCCAGACCATTGATACCCAGCCCAACCTAGACAAACATTTGGAGCCTAACCTGGTCCGCCCCCCTGTGACCAGCTCAACTTTGGACCATCAAGGTTTCTCTTGCTTAATTTGCTCCTCTAAAGATCATTCCATGGATTTCTGCCCTTCCAAAATATTTTGCCACCATTGCCATCTATTAGGACACTTACCTAATAACTGTGGTAAGGCAGATAGTGCCTATCTTTGGTGGCAACCCAAAGGAATCCCCACGACGATTCCCTCTCGCGATGATATATTTTTGGGACAAAATAATGGTCAAGATGATATTCCTAAGAGTGCACCACTTACTAAACAATCTGACGCACCCTGTGCTATCAACTCGACGTCACATCAGAAGCAGATATCCACTTGCCAACGCTCATTGATTACCTTCCCTGACCGCAATAAAAAATCAGATGATTTTACAACCATCCGATGCAGCAACTGCGGTCGATTTGGACACCTGGAGCAATCTTGTTGGAGGGGGAAAGAGGTTCAAAGACTAATATGGAAGCCTAAGGCAATCCCCACTACCGTTCCGCATTCCACTTCCTCTGCTTTGCCTGCCTCGAGAGCTTTTCCGCCGGCAACAATGGCGAACTTTCCTATCAACGTCGTCCCCTACATCCCGACGGGGATGACCATCGATCTTGGGCCGGCCGACCGGATCGTTCGCAGCGACATGGCGGTCCATCCGGTGCCTCCTCTCAACCACGACTTCCTCTCCATTGCCGAGGTGAACCGCCACATCCCGTTCCACCAGAAGGCTGCTCTGAGGCAAGTGATTACCGGTCTGCTGCATGAATCCAACTTTGTTCCGACTGAAATTGATGATCATCCACTAGGCATTGCTATTTACGGTTTCCCTAGTCCTCTGATGCGTGATAATGTTGTGGGTACTACTTTTGAGCTTGATGCTGAGGAAGAAGGGGAGATGAACACTGTAGTTTCTTTTGTTCCGCATGATGAGGCACTTAACATGCGGCTCACTACTTATGGTCCTGATGTGTGGCTTCTTTACATTGGATTTCCTCAAGATTATCAAACCTACCATTATCTGCATAGATCTGTTGATGGTTTCGGTAGTTTGACGCACTGGCACAACCCAAGGGGAGATAGAAAGCTAGTACTGCTCAGAGTTAAAGTCATTCATCTTAGGTTGGTGCCAAAGAGCTTGGTTATCTGCCAACTTGGAGGCAATCGTAATTGCTGGACAGTTTGTGTTACAATGCTGCGCAGTTCAGATTGGAATGCTCATTTGCCAGAAGTTCCTCCGGCTGGCGAAGACCCACCACCTGCAGATGGGATACCACACCCTCTCTATGGTGATGGCCTCAATGCTGAGCAACTGTATCAGATGCAGCTTAATAATTGGATGGCCCAACAGGGTGCTGGAAACAATGTTGCAGAGGATGTGGGTGAGAATGTTGCAGCTCAGGAAGATATTGAGATACACCCCCAATGGGGAGAATGGCCCGCACCTCCTCCACCTGCTCCACCTGTCCTTTATAATTAGCAGGAGTGGCTGGCCAATGAGGGTCTGCAAGTTCAGGATGGAATTCTTCCAGCTAACAATCTGCAAGACAGCCCTTTTGCAGCTTGGAATGACTCAATTTCTCACAGCACCTCCACTACAAACTCTGACTCTGATGCTCTGGTGTTAGTACCAGCCTCTGTTCTACAGGTTCTTCAGAGGAATGGATCTCTTCACTCTGCTATTGTGGCTCCTCCTGTGGTGAATAATGAGCTGATGGCCCCTACATCTGATGCTCAGGTACCAATAATTCAGATCCATGTCTCTGTCACCAATGCTGGTATGAACATTCAGTTCCAAGCTGACAATGTGTTCCTGAATGGTTAGCTAATTGCTGAGCCCCTGTCATATATGCCCATCACTAATTTCCTCTCAAGCTCCATCATGCCCTCCCTTGCCACTATTGGCCCTTGGGCCCATGGCTATGGCATGAGGCCAACCAAACTGGATATCACCCTGTCACTGTCTGAATATAATGGTGCTGTTCAAGTTTCTTCCTGCATTACTCAGGGTGAGGAAGATGGTTCAGTGACCACTACTGTCAATGTTTGGTCCTTGGCTTCTGAGGAGATGCAGATTCTTTCTGATGACACTCAAGATATGGGTTTTAGTGCTGGTGATCAGGCTACGGAAATCTCTGAAACTACTGCTGACCAGGAAGTTTTGCAAGTGGATATCTCCGAAATTCAGGCTGGATCTTCTAGGGTGGGTTCAAGCAAAAAGCATGGCAATAATAAAGCTCCGCTCTCGGTAACCAGTGTGCGTAGAAGTGCTCGTTCCAATAAGGATGATGGTTTCAAGGTGCCCCCTCTTACTGATAGCAGGACCAAGATCTCCAAAGTGAAACCCAGGGTCATTCCCAATGCTGTATCTGCTGTAGTCATCTCTGAGATCTCTGACGATCAACCTGCAGATGGTGAACTCCCACCCCCCATGACAATTGAGCAAATCTAGCATATCGCTGTTCACCAGTGTGCTGTCCCACCTGAAGAAGTTACTGAAGATCTGCTTATGGCAGATACGGGGACTGGCTCTTCGTCCACTTCCTCCTAGTCACAGCTTTATTTCCTTTCGTTTATGTCTATGTTATCGAACTGGAATGTGTTATGTTGGAACATCCGGGGCATGAACTCGGACCCCAAGCTTTTGGCTTTATCCAATGCTATTGCTACTAGTGGTTGCTCGGTTGTTTGTCTACAAGAAACCAAGAAAGCTGCTTTTGATAATTCCTATATTAAATCTTGTTGCCCTAAACGCTTTGACAAATTTGCTTTTATCCCTTCGAGAGGGGCCTCTGGTGGTATTTTAACCTTATGGAATAGTGCTATCTTTACTGGCACGGTTCTAATTGAAGAAGAATTTGCTCTTGTCACTAAATTTCAATCCACCCAATCTGCCCAAATGTGGACTTTGGTAAATATATATGGCCCCTGTCAAGGTGATTCCAGGATTGATTATACTAGCTGGCTACTTAATCTTAATATTCCCTCTAATGAAGATTGGCTCCTTGTTGGGGACTTCAACTACATCCGTAGCCCTGCTAATCGAAATAAACCTGGTGGAAACATTAATGATATGCTCACTTTCAACGATTTCATTCGAACACAAGGTCTGATTGAACTCCCACTCAAAGGCAAAACTTTTACTTGGAGTAACATGCAGGAAGATCCATTGCTTGAACAATTGGATTGGTTCTTCACCTCAACTAACTGGACTATTACATACCCAAACACCATTGTAAAACCTCTCGCTAAACCAGTTTCAGACCACATACCATGTGTCATCTCCATTGAAACAAACATACCTAGAAGCAACCTTTTCAGGTTTGAGTCTTATTGGATCCAACATCCTGGTTTTATGGACTTAGTTGCTGCCTCCTGGAACAAACATGTACATGCAGATAACTATGCCACAATAATATCCAGGAAACATAAAACACTTAGATATGCGCTCAAAAATTTGAGTAAAAAAATTTCAAAGCTAGCTTCGGCTATTGCTAACTCTAATTCAGCACTGGATAACCTAGACTCTCTGGAAAACAAAAGAAATCACAATCCAAGAGAGAAACTTCAGAAGAATTCTCAAAAATCATTTACTCAGACTATTGGAGTATCAAAAGCAATATTGGAGAAAGAGATGTACTATCAGATGGGCAAAATTTGGTGATGAAGACCCAAAATTTTTCAAGGCCATGGCTTCTGAGAGATATAGAAGGAACAATATTGCCTCTCTTCAACTAGATAATGGTGCAACAGTTGAAGATCATATTGGGAAAGAAGCTTTAATTTACCAAAGTTTCAAACAGAGATTGGGAACCTCAGGAGAATACCAAATGAAGTTTAACCTTGCAAACATTATAAAAAAGAGGAATGATCTAGATAAATTAACAGCTCCTTTTTCCAGAGAGGAAATTGACAATGTCATTAAAGAAATGCCAGCAGACAGAGCACCAGGCCCAGATGGCTTCACAGGAATATTTCTTAAGTCATGTTGGCAGATCATTAAGGAAGACTTCTACAATTTATGTGATCAATTCCATGCTGGAACCTTAAACCTCGAAAGCATTAATGAAGGATACATCACCTTGATCCCTAAAATTGCCTCCCCAGCTACAGTGAATGACTTTAGACCTATCACTCTACTTAACTGTTGTCTCAAAGTAATCACAAAGCTACTAGCTAATCGACTGCAAAAGCTCATTCTGAAAATTATACATAGGAATCAATATGGATTCATCAAAGGAAGAGCAATCCAGGATTGTCTTGCTTGGGCATTTGAGTACATACACCAGTGCCAAAACTCAAAAAAGAAGATTGTGCTCCTTAAACTGGATTTCGCTAAAGCATTTGACACCATTGAGCATGATGCAATGCTGGAAATAATGAAACACATGGGATTCAATGACAAATGGCTTTCTTGGATCAAATCTTTGTTCTCTTCTGGCAAATCTTCTGTCCTATTGAATGGAATTCCGGGCAGACAATTTATCTGCAAAAGTGGGGTTCGACAGGGTGATCCACTTTCTCCCCTAATTTTTGTTCTTGCAGCTGATCTACTGCAAGCAGCCATTAATGATGCCTTCAGACATGGCCTACTCCATCTACCTTTCCCTCGGCAAAACCAAAACGATTACCCTGTCATCCAATACGCGGATGACACTATTATCATCATACCTGCCTGCCATGATCAAGCTCATACAATGAAAAACATTCTCACTGATTATGCAACCTCCATTGGCCTCAAAATTAACTTTCATAAATCAACTTTGATTCCAATCAACTGTGATGATGCCCTAAGTACAGATCTTGCCACTATCTTTGGATGCACAATTGGCAAGATGCCATTCACATACCTTGGATTACCACTTGGTACTTCAAAACCTTCGGTCCAGGACCTAATGCCCATTGTCTGCAATATGGAAAGAAGACTCACTTCTACATTGTCTCTGATGTCATATGGATCCAAACTCTCCCTTCTAAACACGGTCATCACCTCACTCATTATTTTTAAACTCTGCACACTACGATTCCCTCCAAAAATCCATGAGCTCCTAGACAAACTAAGAAGGAGATGTCTATGGACAAAGAAGACAGAACATGGGGAAAATGCAACTCTTTGGTGGCCTGGGACAGAGTTTGTAGACCCAAGCAGAGTGGAGGGCTTGGAATCGTTAACCTCAAAATGCAAAGTGATGCTCTGCTTCTAAAGTACTTACATAAGTTTTATAACCGTCTAGACCTACCTTGGGTAGAACTGATCTGGTCCACATACTATACCAACAAAATACCACACGCCTCAGATCCATGTGGTTCATTCTGGTGGAGGGACATTCTCAAGCTTACTCCCATTTTTAGAGGCATCTCCAAAGTTACAGTGAACTGTGGAAACAATTTTCTCATGTGGAAAGATCTGTGGTTGGAGGAAGTTCTTTCTAATACACATCCTAGAGCATTTTCTTATGTCAGAAATGAAGATTGTTCAGTCCAAGAATTCTTATCGATAACATCTTTGGAACAGGCATTCTTTCTACCACTATCCTCACAAGCATTACAGGAAGTACAAGACATGCAAGGGTTGGTAGCTCACATTACTTTGGATAACAACCAAAATGCAAAGGATATTTGGTCTTACCCTTGGAAAGGACCTGACTTCTCTGCAAGCAAATACTACAAATTCTGCTTCAGGGATATGAAGGCCCATAAAACTTACCACTGGCTATGGAAATCAAGAGTCTCTACTAAACTAAAGGTCTTTGGATGGCTTATGTTGTCAGACAGATTAAACACCAGAAACATGTTGAAGAGAAGACACTATAACATTGGCACAAACCTGAACTACTTACTATGTGGCCAAAAAGAAGAAGACATTGATCACTTGATCCTAACTTGCCCTTTTAGCAGAAGCTGCTAGTCAACCTTTGGGATAGACCCTGGAGATCAGGCCACTAGATTGTCCTGGCTAGAGCAAGCTAAAATCATTTGGGGCAGGCCTTTGTTCATGGAAATCATCCTTCAAGCATCCTCAAGCATTTGGAAGGAAAGGAACAACAAACTTTTTAGAAATATCATCCCCTCCTACCACTCCTGGCTAGCCAGATTCAGAGAAGGGTTTAGCCTCCTCCAATATAGGGTTAAAGATAACAAGAAGGAATTCATCTTCTTGCTTTTAGACTCCCTGCCCTCTGATTAATTGTACTCCTTAGAACTTTTCCATCCCCTCTCCAAAGTGAGATGGGGAGAGACATGTACATGATGTAACTACTCCTTGTAATTTGTTATAATTATTAATATATATGACAGTGGGAGCCTCTCCCACTGTCCTGGTTCCTCACAAAAAATGAAGCCATGCCACTGTTTTTGCCTGTAATTGTTTGAGACTCTGACAAGTTTAGCCAAATGTTTTTGCCTGTAATTGTTTGAGACTCTGACTATTTCCTCTGTGCCTTTTTGTGCAAACAGGGATATCCAATTCACCTAGTTGCTGTTGTGACTTTTTGGTGCACTGCACAAAACTCTTCTTAAAAGAAGTGACTTTTGTGCTATTTAACTGGAATGTCATAATGGAACAGTTGGTTCATTTTGGTGGAACGGCACAAAGGGAGATCTGTGTTCCAATCCTCATCATCCATATTGGTGCCATAACCTTCCTTTAGGTAAGAATGATATTTAATGCATGTGTTCATCTCTATTTTCCGACTGCCATGAGAAAATAATGTTGTTTTTACTAGTAAACTTGTACTCCCTCACTGACAAAACCAATTCTGAATTAGAAGGCCAATCATGTACTTGGTTTCACCAACTGGTGAGGAGAAAGAGAAACAGAGCATGAAGAGGAAGAAGAAGAAGAATAAACAGTGCCAAGGCAATCTTGCTGAAGCCAGAGGCCTCAGTCGAGGCTATTCAAGGGCTCCGGCAACGACTACCTTACATGTGAGACGATCCTCCAGGGAGCCCTTCCACTTCTGCTGTCTCACTTAATTAATTAGGAGTACTTAAGTACCACTAATTTATTACTGCTTAATTTTCCTGTTGGAGTTAAACAAATCTTTAGTAGGACCCTATGCTGAATCATGTACGTGTGAATGTTTGTCTATGGAGGTGAATCATGTGGTGGAGCAGGGAGGGAATATTATTAGTGTCATGACATAATAGCGCTATTGTTTTGCATGTCAATTTATTGCCATTGGTTCAATGAGGCAATGTTTTGCGTACTGTCCATCATGAATTTGATGCTACTGTTTGAGTAATATGCTAATGTCTTCCTATCCTTTATCACTAAGCTAATGAAGGTTTCACCTTGTTCCTACTTGTGCAAATAGGGATCATGTTGTGCCAATCATACATTTTGGTGGAACTACACAAGACAATACAATGAACTGTATCCCAGCCAGTGCTTTAACTCTGCTGGAAGTTCTTGATAATCTTTCGATAGAATCTCAGCACTGGTAAACAAGAGTGATTTCAACCATACATTTGAAGTGCACAAAAATATATACTATTGTGTGATTCCAGTGAGTGCTTTATCATCTCTTATGGGACTACATGAATAAGCTTTTTTTCTTAGGTTGGTACGGGCCTAAGCCCTTCATCCATATTAGTTTGCTGTCATCTCTATTTGTATCGTGCTACTATCATGAGAAGCTCCTTTATCTTTGCACTTTTAAGTTTTGCAACCTATGATAAATGGCAATGCTTTGAGTGTTGAGTTGAGATAATTGGCACTAATTAAATAAACTAATACCTCTCTTTAAGCAAGACTACTATGTTGCTAACTTTACCCATTAAGATAATGAGGGTGCTTCTATTTGTTAGTGTATGTTTCATCAACTAGTCCCACTATTACAGTAATCTCACTCTCTCAATATATGTGCCAACAGGGATGCTCGATTTTTGGTGGAACTGCACAAAAACTTTGGGTGCTTCATTGCCTCGACAGCTTCCGTCCTTTCCTGTCAGTCGCTAATCTCCGCTTGCTTTCTTCCTTTGCTGTCAGTCGCTTGGCTTATCTCGGCTTCCAGTCAAAGGAAATAGTAATTGATATGCTACATCACACAGGTTGGTACTGGTCTTTATCCTGATTATTGTGCCTGTCATATGTATTGGTAATTTGGTATTGTGCTACTGTTAGCCGATTTCATAAAGGAGTAATTTGGAGCCTGAACTCGCAGGCAAATCATTACATCGGGTGATTTCAGTAGAACTGCAAAAAATGATCAGATGGACAGGTACTTATGATGCTGCTATGTACTCCAAAGTTCACTCATACAAGCATCGATGTTGACAAGAAGTGCCTATATTCATTCAAGTATCAACCGGCGTCAACCAATTGTCAAACTCCAAGTATTAGGAGAGTGAACGCAAAAAATATTTCTTGGTGCATAGCCCAGAAAAACGCAGTCCAATCTTTGGTCCCAACTTGTGCCTTTTGGTTATCGGCACATATGGTAGCGAACTATATGGCATGGAGTCTAAAGATTCCAGACAAGTTGGTTGACGCGTATATTCATCCCGCACTTAATCAGTCTGCACGCCAAGGATGCTCCATTTCAATTGAACTGCACAAAAAATTTGGGTGGTTCATTTTCTCAACCGCCTCCTTTCTCGTCTGCAATGTAGAATTTTGGCGAGATACAGGACCAAGATGAGCCAGTAAACTAGTTGGATGAAAGTAGTGGCCAAGTTGCTCAAACCTCCCTCGGCACGAGGCCACTATTTGAGGATAAACCTACAAGCAAAGTTCAGACTGTCTGTGCTGCCTCTTATGTACTCGAAAGTTTACTCGTACAAGAACTAATTTTAGCAAGAAGTACCTCCGATTGAACACCATTTACCAGTCTGTACCCTAGGTAATTAAAGTTCCTCCATGGATCATATTCTCAATCATTTGGATGCATAAACATACTGAACATGTGTATATCTGAATCTTTTTGTGAATTATGTATGAATATTGTCGTGTGATCTATCAATCATTTGGATGCATAGATATGCTGAGCTTGTGTATATATGAATCTTTTGAGTTGTTGATAGTGAATGTTGGCTATGAATATGAACGTGTCCTGTGAACCTAAGTTTGATATGAATGTTTACCTTTTCTGTTGTATTTGTGTGTGAACTTGTTAGTATGCCTACTGTCGGGTATAAAACGCAGGTCTCTTATAAAAGTAATGATGTGTCCAATTTATGTTTTCCCTTCTAACCACATTATATATATTTATATTATTACTATTATCATATAATTTATAGAGACTTATATATACATTATAAAAACATCCCACGTGTTATTAACTTATAAAATAAATGTTTAACGGAAAATCCTGGTTGTTTTTGACTCATAGGCAAGGAGAATCCCGATGATTGTGTACAAAAGCTTGCGAAGATTTTAAGGACCAATTTAATAATAACCCGCTCATTTTTATTTTGAGCAATAACTCGCTAATTTCTTAATTATATATATATATAATGTGCCTCTCCAGTTTATTCTTTGATATTAATTGCTCCTTCTAACATAACATTATATATATAACGAGCCCACCTAATACGTGTATTTCAAGGAAGTGCAAATGGGCTGGGATTTCTTAGAAAATATAAATGGGCCTGATTGACGCAAAATTATTTGTTCACCCAGCCCAGCAAATGGACTGTACATTCTAGAAAACATGAGTGAAAATATATGCCACATTTTTGCAGGCTGACATGTGGGCCAATAGGTCGAAGCCTACGCAGGGCATTGTCAGCTTGGCCAACAAATGATTGTGTCATCCACAGCCATTGGATTTATATCCAATGGCCGGCAGCACCTTCAATCTCTCGCCTTCTTCCTCCAGCGTCGCCGGGACCGCCTGGTCCGGCCTCCGGCGGCTAGCGGCTCTGTTTAGAACGCATCGCTGCGAAGCGCTACCCCACCGCCGGCCAGGCTATCCCTCCACCCCTCGACACCTCCTGTTATTCTCCACAGACTACAGCCCCACGCCGCAACAGAACCAGTTATAACCCTTCTCCTCCTCTCAATCTGTGACTCCACTACCGCGTTTCCCATCTTCGAGTCATTCCCGTCCGGGGCCTCGCCGTCGTCCAGCGCCTCACTGTGTTCGGTGCGGCGTGGTCAACAAACGAGAGTCATTGGAAGAGGACTGTACGTGGAGAGCCTGACGGCTGGGACCCACGAGGTCCATGGTCGCATGCAAGGAAAGTTCCTCCTTATTAAGCTAAAAAAAATGTTTCCTCCACCTGACAGCTGGGACCCATCGGCTGTATCTTTGCACGGAAGGAAGTGCCTCCTTATTTTGCAAAAAAATTATTCATCCCGTTGACAGCTGGGACCCGTTAGATTTGGTGACTGACTTGTGGGCCTACTAAGCGGACGTGTACGCACGGCTTTGTCAACTTAATCAACAAATGATTCTAGCAGCTGGACCGTTGGATGTTAATCCAACAGCCGTGCTCCTTCTTCAACCTCTGTTCTTGCTCCTGTCTCCCATGCACCGCGGCTGTGCTGCCGTGCACCCGAACCAGTGAATTTTACCACTCCTCTCCATCTACGACTCCACTGCCCCGTCTTCCCCATCTCCGGGTCGTTCCAGTCTGGGTGCACTCGGCACGGTGTGGTCAACGTGGTCAACAACCGAGAGTCATTGGAAGATGACTGTACGTGAGAGGCTGACAGTGGGGACGCACCACGCCCATGGACGCATGCATGCAACGGAACCCGGCGAGGTCAACGTGGTCAAGGAACGACTTCCATTGGAAGTATACTATACATGGAGAGTCTCAGCTGGGTCCATGGCCGCAGCAAGTAAGTGCCTCCTTATTACGCGGAAAATAATGATTCCTCCAACTGACAGCAGGGACCCACTGGACGGGCCACCGTATTTTGCGAAAAAAACGTTTGCCCCCTGACTGCTGGGACCCACCTGACGGGCCACCATATTTCGCGAAAAAAATGTCCCCCTCGCTATCAGCTCGGACCCACCGGAAGTGCCTCCTTATTACGCACAAAAAATGAATAGTCCCCCTGCTAGCTGGGACCCACCTTGGTGGGAGGCTGACTTGTGGGCCTACTAAGTTGACGGGGATGAAGGGCTTTGTCAACTTAGTCAATATGAACGATTCTAGCTCCAGTGACCGTACGTTGTCCATCCAACGGCCGTAGTGCTTCTTCAACCTCTGGTCTTCTTGCTCCAGCCGCCCAAACCAGCGTCGGTCATGCCTCATGCTCCTGCCTCCCGTGGCCGGTTGTGCTGCCGCGGAGGCCTCACCGCCCCTACTATTCCCACCGCTGGCCAGGCCCTGCGGCGACGGCAGCCTCACACCGTAGCCGAACCAGTGAACCCTCGTACTCCTCTCCATGCGGGCTTCCACTGCCGCGTCTTCCCCGGCTCCGCGTCGTCCCCTTCCTAGGCCTCGCAGTCGTCCACCGCCGCGGTGCTCTCCGTGCGGCGTGGTCAACGTGGTCAAGGAATGACTTCCATCGGAAGAGTACTGTACGTGGAGAGGCTGACAGCTGGGTCCACGGCCATAGCCCAGTTTTTTGTGATTTGCCAAGTAAGTCACTTTGTCAGGCCTGTTGGGCTGCAAATCTTTCAAGACGAGGAGAGCTTTCATTCGGCTGGACGAGAAAATGTCCCATCAGTAATGAGAAATGGGTTGTACATTTTTAAAACACATCAAACTGGTAATTAGTTTCAAATATCTTTTTTTTGTTTTGAGATTTTAAATTACATTAATTTTTATGCGTGGAGAATTTGTTGGATTTTATATTGATATCAATGTTGGGGATATCGCTTATCGGGAACTTATCGGTCGACCTATGATAAGGGGTAAATCGGCAAGTTTATCGGCATATCGGTCGATTTATCACCATATCGGCTGATTTATCGGCCGATTTATCTTATCGGTCAGACCACGGTAAGCGATAAATCGGCCGATTTATCGGAATATCGGAAGATATCTTGAACAGTGATTGATATACATTTATTTTTAAAATCAGTTCGAATGTGAGTCGAAATTTCGGGATTAAAAACAGTTCGGACCGCACCGAAATATGCAAAATTTTGTATAATTTTTTAACCGTGGCCACAGTATGGGCTGTAATGCTAACAAAAAGAATATGGGCTCCAAAAAAACCTTAAGAATTAGCAAATGGGCTGTAAATTATTAGAAATAATGGCAGATGGGTTGTATGCTGTTTTCCACAGATTTGAGGCTTTCCTAAAAAAAGGTTGACGCACAAGCAGTGACTGTTGGATGGCCATCCAACGGCCGTCATGCTTCTTCAATCTTTGCTCTTCCTGCTCCAGCCGCTCAAACAAGCGCCAGCGGGACTGCCTGCTCCCTCCTCCCCGCGGCCGGCTGTGCTTCCGCGCAGGCCTCACCGCCCCACCGTACTCCCATCATTGGCCTAGCCATCCCTCTACTCACCCACACCTCCTGTTATTCTCCAGCGACGGTAGACGAACCAGTAAACCCTCGTTCAGTCGTACTCCCCTCCGCGTGGGAAACAACTGCCGAGTCTTCCCTGCCTTTGTGTCGTTCCCTTCCTAGGCCTCGCCGTCGTACACCGCCCTGGTGCTCTCGGCGCGGCCTGGTCAACGTGGTCAACGACTGACATGCATCTGAAGTGGACTGTACATGGAGAGGCCGACAGCTGGGTCCACGGCTGCACGCAAGGAAATGCCTCCTTATTACGCGCAAAATAATGATTCCTCCACCTGACATCAGGGACCCACCGAAAGGGCCTCTGTATTTCGTGAAAAAACCGTTACTGCTGCTGACAGCTCGGACCCACCAGCTATATCTTCGCACGCAAGGAAGTGCCTCCTATTACGCACAAAAAATGGAATACTCCGCCTGTTAGCTAGGACCCAGTATAGTGGTAGGCTGACTTGTGGGCCTACTAAGTTGACGGGGACGGAGGGCTTTGTCAACTTAGTCAATAAGCATGATTCTAGCTCCAGTGATCGTACGATGTCCATCCAACGGCCGTAGTGCTTCTTCAACCTCTGGTCTTCTTGCTCCAGCCTCCCAAACCAGCATCGGTCGTGCCTCGTGCTCCTACCTCCCGTGGCCGGCTACGATGTGGCGGAGGCCTCACCGCCCCCTACTACTCCCACCGCTGGCCAGGCCATCCCTCCACTCACCCACACCCCCTGTTATTCTGCGGCGACGGCAGCCTCACACCGCAGCGAACCAGTGAACCCTCGTACTCCTCTACGCGTGGGCATCCACTGTCGCGTCTTCCCCGGCTCCACGTCGTCCCCTTCCTAGGCCTCGCCGTCGTCCATCGCCCTGGTGCTCTCGGCGCGGCGTGGTCAACGTGGTCAAGGAACGACTTCCATCGGACATGGACTATACGTGGAGAGGCTGACAGCTTGGTACACGGCCGCAGCAAGGAATTGCCTCCTTATTACGTGCAAAATAATTATTCCTCCACCTGACAGCGGGGACCCACCAGACGAGCCATCGTATTTCACGAAAAAAATGATTCGCCCCCCTGACTGCTGGGACCCACCGGCTACATCTTCGCACGCAAGGAAGTGAGTCCAGGCAAAAAGAACGATTCGCCCCCTGACTGCTAGGACCCACCAGCTACATCTTCGCATGCAAGGAAGTGCCTGACAGCTGGGACCCACCTGGTCGAAGCGTACGTAGTGATACGTCTCCAATGTATATATAATTTATGAAGTATTCATGCTATTACATTATTCATCTATGATGTTTTATATGCATTTATATGTCATTTTATATGATTTTTGGGACTAACCTAGTAACCTAGAGCCCAGTGCCAGTTTCTGTTTTCTCCTTGTTTTTGTGTTTTATAGAAAAGGGATACCAAACGGAGTCCAATTGACATGCCAATTTTTGAGGATTTTTTATGGACTAAAAGAATACCACGGAGCATCGGAGTTGGGCCAGAAGAGTCCCGGGCTGCCCACGAGAGTGGGGGTCGCGCCCGCCCCTAGGGCGCGGCCCCCTATCTCATGGACAGCCCGGAGACCTCCCTGACGTGAAACCAACGCCAAAAATTCCTATAAATAGAGAAACCTTCGGGAATTAACCTAGATCAGAAGTTCCGCCGCCGCAAGCCTCTATAGCCACAAGAAATCAATCTAGGCCGTCTCTGGCACCCTGCCGGAGGGAGCCATCATCACCGGAGGCCATGGAGGAGGATCTCGGAGGGGCCATCATCGCCATGAAGGCCAAGGACCAGAGGGGGGAAGCCATGGAGGAGGAAGCACAAGGGGGAGAACCTCTCCTCCTCTCTCTTGGTGGCACCGGAGTGCCATCAGGAGGGGAATCATCGCCGCGGTGATCGTCTTCATCAACATCACCATCATCATCACCATCCTCACCTCATTTATGCGGTCCACTCTCCCGCACCCCGCTGTAATCCCTACTTGAACATGGTGCTTTATGCTACATATAATGATCCAATGATGTGTTGCCATCCTATGATGTTTTGAGTAGATATCTTTTGTCTTTGGGTTGATTGATGATCTAGATTGGTACGAGTTGTATGTTTTATTATTGGTGCTGTCCTATGGTGCCCTCCGTGTCGCACAAGCGTGAGGGATTCCCGCTATAGGGTGTTGCAATACGTGCATGATTCTCTTATAGTGGGTTGCGTGAGTGACTGAAACACAAACCCGAGTAAGGGGGTTGTTGCATATGGGATAAAAGAGGACTTGATGCTTTAATGCTATGGTTGGGTTTTACCTTAATGAATCTTTAGTATTTGCGGATGCTTGCTAGAGTTCCAATCATAAGTGCATATGATCCAAGTAGGAAAAGTATGTTAGTTTATGCCTCTCCCTCAAATGAAATTGCAATGACAACTATCGATCTTGTTAACAATTGCTTAGGACAATTCCGCACATCGATCCACCATTATTCCACACTCGCTATTTATATTATTTAGTAATATATTCTAACTTTATGATAACAGCACCTACTTTTATATTTTAGCTCTCCGATATCATACAAAGTTATCCTCTTTATACCCACAACACAGTTTTATTTCTTGTTTCTAGTTGGAAGCAAACGTTCGGTGCACGTAGAGTCGTATCTGTGGCAGATAGGGCTTGAGAGAATATTGATCTTACCTTTAGCTCCTTGTGGGTTCGACACTCCATACTTATCACTTCCACCTTTGGGAATTGCTATGATGATTCCCTGCACTTGGGGATTATCATGTAGCGTTGTCATTTTGGTCGCGAATGTGTACGTACATATCTACTGGTGGATGTAGAGGCGCGCACGTGTCGTAGTAGAGGCGTGTGATACCTCTCCAACGTATCTATAATTTTTGATTGCTCCATGCTACTTTATCTATTGTTTTGGACTATATTAGGATTTATCTTCCACTTTTATATTACTTTTAGGACTAACCTATTAACCGGAAGCCCAGCCCAGAATTGTTGTTTTTTGCCTTTTTTAGTATTTCGAAGAAACAGAATATCAAATGGAGTCCAAACGGAATGAAACCTTTGGGATCGTGATTTTCCAACCAAACGTGAGCCAGGAGACTTGGACCCTACTCCAAGCAGTGCCCGAGGAGGTCACGAGGGTGGAGGGTGCCCCCTAGGTGCGCCCCCCTACCTCGTGGGCCTCTCGGAGCTCCATCGACGTACTCCTTCCTCCTATATATACCTACGTATCCCCGAACAATTAGAACAGGAGCCAAAAAACTAATTCCACCGCCGCAACCTTCTGTATCCACGAGATCCCATCTTGGGGCCTGTTCCGGAGCTCCACCGGAGGGAGCATCCACCATGGAGGGCTTCTACATCATCACCATAGCCCCTCCAATGAAGTGTGAGTAGTTTACTTCAGACCTTCGGGTCCATAGCTAGTAGCTAGATGGCTTCTTCTCTCTTTTTGGATCTCAATACAATGTTCTCCCCCTCTCTCGTGGAGATCTATTCGATGTAGTCTTCTTTTTGCGGTGTGTTCCGATGAATTGTGGGATTATGATCCAGTATTATCTATGGAAAATATTTGATTCTTCTCTGAATTCTTTTATGTATGATTGATTTATCTTTGCAAGTCTCTTCGAATTATCTTTTTGGTTTGGCCAACTAGATTGGTAGTTCTTGCAATGGGAGAAGTGCTTAGCTTTGGGTTCAATCTTGCGGTGTCCTTACTCAGTGACAGAAAGAGTTGCAAGGCATGTATTGTATTGTTGCCATCGAGGATAACAAGATGGGGTTTTTATCATATTGCATGAATTTATCCCTCTACATCATGTCATCTTGCTTACAGCGTTACTCTGTTTTTACTTAATACTCTAGATGCATGTCGGATAGCGGTCGATGAGTGGAGTAATAGTAGTAGATGCAGAATCGTTTCGATCTACTTGTTTTGGACGTGATGCCTATATACATGATCATTGCCTATATATACTCATAACTATGCTCAATTCTGTCAATTGCTCAATAGTAATTTGTTCACCCGCCGTAGAATACTTATGCTCTTGAGAGAAGCCACTAGTGAAACCTATGGCCCCGGGTCTAATCTCATCATATCAATCTATATCACTTTATTTACTTGTTTTGTTTTTACTTTGCCTTTACTTTTACTTTGCGTCTATCTATCAAAAATACCAAAAATATTATCTCTATCAGATCTCACTCTCATAAGTGACCGTGAAGGGATTGACAACCCCTAAGCGTGGTTGCGAGTTGCTATCGTTTTGTGTAGGTACGAGGGACTTGTGCATGGTCTCCTACTGGATTGATACCTTGGTTCTCAAAAACTGAGGGAAATACTTACGCTACTTTACTGCATCATGCTCTCCTCTTCGGGGAAATCCAACGCAGTGCTCAAGAGGTAGCAAGAAGAATTTCTGACGCCGTTACCGGGGAGGCTAACGCAAGCAAGTCAACCATACCAAGTACCCATCGCAATCCCTATCTCTCGCATTACATTATTTGCCATTTGCCTCTCGTTTTCCTCTCCCCCACTTCACCCTTGCCGTTTTATTTGCCCTCTCTTTCCCAATCTCCACCTCTCTTTCCCGTTTGCCTATTTGTTGCGATGGCTCTACCTAGATTTGGAGACCTTCACCTTAAAAGGCTAGAGGAAATCAAAAGCAATGTTAGAAAGTTTATGGTTTTGCAATTTGAGCACAATAATTTCTTTAGAAACGAACTTAAGGAAGAAAAAAGTTTTATGAGCTTTATGAATAAAGAACTCGATGATATGTCTAAAGAATTTGATGGTATAAGGGCCCAAATTGCTCGTCTTGAAAAGATGACCGCTGAAATTTCGGATATGCAAGCTACCTTAGTCAATAAGATGGCCGCTAAACCGAATTCCTATGAAAATCAAGATGAAGATCTAAAAGTTATTGATGTGTCTCCCATTAAATCTTTGTTTTGCAATATGAATCTTGATGAATCTGAAGATTATCTTCCTTTACCTAGAAGGCGTTCTAAGAATTCGGAGTTTCTAGATCTTGATGATGAAATTGATGAAAGTGGGATTGAAATAAATAGAAACCGTGATGTTGCTAAACCCACTATTTTGGATCTCAAGGAATTTACTTATGAAAATTGCTCTTTTGTTGGTTGTATTTCCTTGTTGCAATCCGTGCTAGATTCTCCTCATGCTTATAGTCAAAATAAGGCCTTTACCGAACATATTGTTGATGCCTTGATGCAATCTTATGAAGAAAAACTTTAGTTGAAAGTTTATATCCCTAGAAAACTCTATGATGAGTGGGAACCTACTATTAAAATTAAAATTAAAGATTTTGAGTTTCATGCTTTGTGTGATTTGGGTGCTAGTGTCTCTACTATCCCCAAAACTTTATATGATTTGCTAGATTTCCGTGATTTTGATGATTGCTCTCTAAACTTGCATCTTGCGGATTCCACTATTAAAAAACCTATGGGAAGAAGGAATTAATGATGTTCTTATTGTTGCAAATAGGAATTATGTGCCCGTAGATTTTATCGTTCTTGATATAGATTGCAATCCTTCATGTCCTATTATTCTTGGTAGACCTTTCCTTAGAACGATTGGTGCAATTATTGATATGAAGGAAGGGAATATTAGATTCCAATTTCCCTTAAAGAAGGGTATGGATTTTCACTTCCCTAGAAAGAAAATAAAATTACCATATGAATCTATCATGAGAGCCACTTATCGATTTCCTACCAAAGATGGCAATACCTAGATCTATCCTTGCTTTTATGCCTGGCAAGGGGCGTTAAACCATAGCGCTTGTTGGGAGGCAACCCAATTTTATTTTGTGTTTTTTTGTTTTTTCTTCTATTTAGGAATAAATAATCCATCTAGTTTCTGTTTGGATGTGGTTTTATGTTTTAATTAATGTTTGTGCCAAGTAGGACCTATAGGATAACCTACGATGATAGTTGATTTGATTCTACTTAAAAACAGAAACTTTGCACGCACGAATTTAGTTATGATAAATCACAGGAACGTGATTTTGCGTTGATTCTTCTTGCTGGTGATCAATAAACAAATTGTCCAGGACTTTCTATTTTGGTAGAATTTTTAGAGTTCCAGAAGTTTGCGTTAGTCACAGATTGCTACAGATTGTTCTGTTTTTGACAGATTCTATTTTTCGTGTGTTGTTTGCTTATTTTGATGAATCTATGGCTAGTAAATTAGTTTATAAACCATAGAGAAGTTGGAATACAGTAGGTTTAACACCAATATAAATAAAGAATGATTTCATTACATTACCTTGAAGTAGTCTTTTGTTTTCTTTCTCTAACGGAGCTCACGAGATTTCTGTTGAGTTTTGAGTTGTGAAGTTTTCAAGTTTTGGGTGAATTCTTTTGATGGATTATGGAACAAGGAGTGGCAAGAGCCTAAGCTTGGGGATGCCCATGGCACCCCCAAGATAATCCAAGGACACCAAAAATTCAAAGATTGGGGATGCCCTGGAAGGCATCCCCTGTTTTCGTCCACTTCCATCGGTAATTTACTTGGAGCTATATTTTTATTCACCAACATGATATGTGTTTTGCTTGGAGCGTCTTGTATTATTTGTGTCTTTGCTTGTTAGTATACCACAATCATCCTTGCTGTACACATCTTTTGAGAGATCCATACATGAATTGGAATTTGTTAGAATACTCTATGTGCTTCACTTATATCTTTTGAGCTTGATAGTTTTGCTCATAGTGCCTCACTTATATCTTTTGAGCGTGATAATTTTTGCTCTAGTACTTCACTTAGATCTTTTAGAGCACGGTGGTGGATTTGTTTCAAAGAAACTATTTGATTTCCCATGCTTCACTTAGATTATTTTGAGAGTCTTTAATAGCATAGTAATTTGCTTAATGTTAATATACTTGGTGTTCAAGATATGTGAAACTTTCTTTTGAGTGAATTGAATACTAAGATAAGTTTGATGCTTGATAATTGTTTTGAGATATGGAGGTGATAATATCAAAGTCGTGCTAGTTGGGTGATTATGAATTTGATAAATACTTGTTTTGAAGTTTGCAAGTCCCGTACCATGCACGTATGGTTAAAGTTGTGTAACAAATTTGAAACATGAAGTGTACCTGGCTTGTGCATCCTTATGAGTGGCGGTCAGGGACGAGCGATGGTCTTTTCCTACCAATCTATCCCCCTAGGAGCATGCGTGTAGTACTTGAATTTTTGATGACTTCTAAATTTTTGCAATAAGTATATGAGTTCTTTTGACTAATGTTGAGTTCATGGATTGTACGCACTCTCACCTTTCCACCTTTGCTAGCCTCTTCGGTACCGTGCATTGCCCTTTCTCACCTTGAGAGTTGGCGCAAACTTCACCGGTGCATCCAAACCCCGTGATACGATACGCTCTATCACACATAAACCTCCTTATATCTTCCTCAAAACAGCCACCATACCTACCTATCATGGCATTTCCATAGCCATTCCGAGATATATTGCCATGCAACTTCCACCACCATCATCATGACATACATTACTTTTGTCATATTGCCATTGCATGATCTTGTAGTTGACATCGTATTTGTGGCAAAGCCACCATGCATTATTTTCCATACATGTCACTCTTGATTCATTGCACCATCCCGGTACACCGCCGGAGGCATTCATATAGAGTCATATCTTGTTCTATGTTTTGAGTTGTAGTCCTTGTGTTGTAATCAATAAAAGTGTGATGATCATCATTATTAGAGAATTGCCCAAATAAAAAAAAGAGAAAGTCCAAAAAGAAAAAAGAAAGGCCCAAAAAAATATATAAAAAGGGCAATGCTACTATCTCTTTTTCCACACTTGTGCTTCAAAGTAGCACCTTGTTCTTCATGTAGTGAGTCTCATATATTGTGCTTCAAAGTAGCACCTTGTTCCTCATGTAGTGAGTCTCATAAGTTGTTTTTTTATACTAGTGGGAATTTTTCATTATAGAACTTGGCTAGTATATTCCTACGATGGGCTTCCTCAAATGCCCTAGGTCTTCGTGAGCAAGAAAGTTGGATGCACACCCACTAGTTTTCTTTTGTTGAGCATTCATAGCTCTAGTGCATCCATTGCATGGAAATCCCTACTCACTCACATCAATATCTATTGATGGGCATCTCCATAGCCCGTTGATACGCCTAGTTGATGTGAGACTTTCTACTTTTTTGTCTTCTCCACACAATCCCCATCATCATATTCTATTCCACCCATAGTGCTATATCCATGGCTCACGCTCATGTATTGCATGAAACTTGAAAAGGTTTGAGATTATATAAGTATGAAACAATTGCTTGGCTTGTCATCGGGGATATAGAAGTTGGGAACATATTTGTGTGACGAAAATGAAGCATAGCCTAACTATATTATCTTGTAGGGATGAACTTTCTTTTGCCATGTTATTTTGAGAAGACATGATTGCTTTGATTAGTATGATTCAAGTATTATTATTTTTGTGTCAATATGAACTTTTGTCTTGAATCTTTTGGATCTGAATATTCATATCACAATTAAGAAGATTTACATTGAAATTATGCCAAAGTATCACTCCGCATCAAAAATTCTTTTTTATCATTTACCTACTCGAGGACGAGCAGGAATTAAGCTTGGGGATGCTTGATACGTCTCCAACGTATCTATAATTTTTTATTGCTCCATGCTACTTTATCTACTGTTTTGGACTATATTGGGCTTTATTTTCCACTTTTATATTACTTTTGGGACTAACCTATTAACCGGAGGCCCAGCCTAGAATTGCTGTTTTTTGCATTTTTCAGTATTTCAAAGAAACAGAATATCAAACGGAGTCCAAACTGAATGAAACCTTCGGGATCGTGATTTTCCAACCGAACGTGACCCAGGAGACTTGGACCCTACTCCAAGCAGTGCCCGAGGAGGTCACGAGGGTGGAGGCGCCCCCCCTGGGCGCGCCCCCCTACCTCGTGGGCCCCTCGGAGCTCCACCGACGTACTCCTTCCTCCTATATATACCTACGTATCCCCGAACGATCAGAACAGGAGCCAAAAACCTAATTCCACCGTCGCAACCTTCTGTATCCATGAGATCCTATCTTGGGGCCTGTTCAGGAGCTCCGCCGGAGGGGGCATCCACCATGGAGTGCTTCTACATCATCACCATAGCCCCTCCGATGAAGTGTGAGTAGTTTACTTCAGACCTTCGGGTCCATAGCTAGTAGCTAGATGGCTTCTTCTCTCTTTTTGGATCTCAATACAATGTTCTCCCCCTCTCTCGTGGAGATCTAATCGATGTAATCTTCTTTTTGCGGTGTGTTTGTTGAGAACGATGAATTGTGGGTTTATGATCCAGTATTATCTATGGAAAATATTTGATTCTTCTCTGAATTCTTTTATGTATGATTGAGTTATCTTTGCAAGTCTCTTCGAATTATGTTTTTGGTTTGGCCAACTAGATTGGTAGTTCTTGCAATGGGAGAAGTGCTTAGCTTTGGGTTCAATCTTGCAGTGTCCTTACTCAGTGACAGGAAGAGTTG
The DNA here is from genome assembly GCF_002162155.2 of Triticum dicoccoides. Classification (NCBI taxonomy): domain Eukaryota; kingdom Viridiplantae; phylum Streptophyta; class Magnoliopsida; order Poales; family Poaceae; genus Triticum; species Triticum dicoccoides. The sequence goes on from NC_041387.1 coordinate 128,896,849, forward strand.
CAAGGCACGTATTGTATTGTTGCCATCGAGGATAACAAGATGGGTTTTTTATCATATTGCATGAATTTATCCCTCTACATCATGTCATCTTGCTTACGGCGTTACTCTGTTTTTACTTAATACTCTAGATGCATGCCGGATAGCGGTCGATGAGTGGAGTAATAGTAGTAGATGCAGAATCGTTTCGATCTACTTGTTTTGGACGTGATGCCTATATACATGATCATTGCCTAGATATACTCATAACTATGCTCAATTCTGTCAATTGCTCAACAGTAATTTGTTCACCCGCCGTAGAATACTTATGCTCTTGAGAGAAGCCACTAGTGAAACCTATGGCCCCCGGGTCTATTCGCATCATATCAATCTATATCACTTTATTTACTTGCTTTGTTTTTACTTTGCCTTTACTTTTACTTTGCATCTATCTATCAAAAATACCAAAAATATTATCTCTATCAGATCTCACTCTCGTAAGTGACTGTGAAGGGATTGACAACCCCTAAGCGTTGGTTGCGAGTTGCTATCGTTTTGTGTAGGTACGAGGGACTTGTGCGTGGTCTCCTACTGGATTGATACCTTGGTTCTCAAAAACTGAGGGAAATACTTACGCTACTTTACTGCATCATCCTCACCTCTTCGGGGAAATCCAATGCAGTGCTCAAGAGGTAGCAGCGCGCACGTAGCATGTACACGTACGTACAGCGGCGAGGGTGCAAGAAAGAATATACGGCCACGTACGTACATACGGGCAGGGTCTCGAACGCCTACTCGTGCATACGTACATGGCTGGGTTGGAACGGAGAAATAGTGTTGTCGTCGTGTTCATGGGGAGGCAACGGAATGCGCCGCGTTCATGGGGAGGCAACGGAATGCGTCATGTTCATCGGGAGGCAACGGAACGCGTGGGAGCCAACTGGCTTGGACGGAACAGGCGATGGAAGCGAGGCCTGGCGTATCGCACAACGGAGGAAACGGCCTTGTGTTCGACCGGCCACGTTCGAAACGGGGTCCTGTTAATCGGAAGGGGCCTGACGTACCGCAAAACGGAGGAAATGGACCTCCAACGGTCGAAACGGGGGTCCTGTTGATCGGGAGGGGTGTGGCGTACAGCAAATCGGAGGAACGGACCTCCTACAGTCGAAACGGGGGTCCTGTTGATCGGGAGGGGTGTGGCGTACCACAAAACGGA
>NC_041387.1:128898644-128900990 GCF_002162155.2 Triticum dicoccoides
CAACGCTCACTGTTCATCCAATCGATCGGCTTCAGTTAGCAGCAGTTGCGAAGGAGTCGCTCCATCGGGTTCAGTTAACAGCCATCGATCGATCGCTCGGGTTCAGTAATGCGTAGCCTGAAGTGCAATTGCTCGGGTTCAGTTAGAGCCCAACGCCTCGCTCGGGTTCAGTTAGATCCAACACCTCGCACACACGCGCGTACGAGAGAAACGTGCATCGCTCGGCCCCCAACCTCCCACCATAACCGGCAACTCCCTAAAATTTTCCTCCCCCTCGCTTCTACCATGGTTTTTTCCGTCATGGACGGCCAAAGAATGTCATGCAGCTGCGTCTCCGGCCCGCCCAGGACGAAAAGCCCATTTTCTGTCATGATTTTTTGTCATAGAAGTAGGAGCCCACCACATCTATGATGATACCGGGTTTTGTCACAATTATCGTCATAGAAGTGTCATATGTATGACAGAAAAAAAAATCGTTCAGCCCAAAATGTCACGGATGTGTCTTTTTTTTGTAGTGTTCATCCGTCGCTTGTTGAAGAATTCAGAAAGTTGAACCTCCATATTGTTCCTCCTGGTGCACTTGCACCCCCTCCTCCAGAATTCTGCAAGATGAACCTGCACGTTGTTTCCTAGGGTTCCCTCAATATCCTGGTTGTCGAACCAGATCTCTTGGACTCCATCAAGAGAATGCAGGGATATGACTCTCAAGTTGAGAAAATTAAACGCTATCTCGCAGAAGGAAAGCCCTCATTCTTCACTGTTGCTGATGATGTCACTTTGTACTTCAAAGGCCGCCTAATGGTGCCGTGTAAGGAGAAAAACCTGGATATGGCTAAGAAAGTTATGAGAGAAGCTCACGATACGCCTTTGTCTATTCATCCTGGTACCACCAAGATGTACCAAGACATTCGTCAAAGATTCTGGTGGTCAAACATGAAGCAAGACATTGCTCGCTATGTTGCTGAATGTGACATTTGCCGTGGTATCAAAGCAGAACATCAAAGGCCTGCTGGAACTCTGCAACCTATCTCTATTCCTGAATGGACATGGGACCATGTTGAAATGGACTTCGTCACTGGATTTCCCAAATCACAGAAAGGTAATGATGCTATTCTTGTCGTCATTGACCGGCTTTCTAAAGTTGCACACTTTCTAGCCGTCAAAGAAATGATCACTGCTACTCAGCTGGCAACTCTCTATATGTCCAGAATTGTTTCACTTCACGGTATTCACTGGTAATCAGCTCAGATCGTGGGAGCTTATTCACTTCAAGATTCTGGGCAAGTTTCCAAGAAGCTATGGGAACTCATTGTCATTCAGCACCGCTTTTCACCCTCAGTCTCAGGGACAAGTTGAACGCGTCAACCAAGTTCTCGAAGACATGCTTCGAGCTTGTGTTATTTCCTTCGGCAAGAAATGGGAGGAATCTCTCCCGTATGCTGAGTTCTCCTGCAACAATAGCTATCAAGCTAGTCTGAAGATGGCCCCCTTCGAAGTGTTATATGGACGAAAGTGTCGAACCCCTCTGAACTGGTCAGAAACTGGGGAACGTCCACTCTTCGGTCCGGATATTATCCAACACGCTGAAGAACAAGTCTGCGTCATTCGCGAGAGTCTCAAGACTGCTCAGTCACGTCAAAAGAGTAATTATAACCGTCATCATAAAGACATGGTCTATCAACCTGGTGAAAAGGCTTATCTTTGGGTCACACCAATGAAGGGTGCTCACCGCTTCGGGATCAAGGGCGAGCTAGCTCCTCGCTATATTGGTCCATTCACTATTCTTGAAAGGCGTGGAAAAGTGGCATATCAGCTAGAACTTCCGCCAAACCTTTCTCAGGTTCATGATGTGTTCCACGTGTCACAACTCTGACGCTGCTTCAAGGATCCAATCCATGCAGTGGATCATGAAGTGCTCGAGTTGCAATAGGACCTCTCCTATAAAGAACATCTGGTCCGCATTCTCGACCAAGCTGAACACCACACACGTCAGAAGGTGATCAAGTTCCTCAAGGTCCAGTGGTCGCATCACTCTGAAGACGAAGCCACTTGGGAACGCGAGGATCGTCTTCGTGAAGAATACCCTGCTTTGTTTCCTTCTACCTCCTAAATGTCTGGGAGAGATTTCTTGTAGTGGGGGAGAATTGTAACGCCCGGGTAATTATGCAACAGTAATCACGCTAATGGTGCCATGTCATCAATTTCTACTGTGGATAAGTTCACGTTGTTTCGAAGTCGGTTCCGTTGTCATATTGAAAATGAGTAAAAATAAAAGGGCTTAAGCAAAAAACAACAACAAAGCAAAACAAAAAGGGCCTTGACCCAACTGGCCAACCTACCCAGCCG
>NC_041387.1:128901856-128973682 GCF_002162155.2 Triticum dicoccoides
ATCGCGCCTACACGCCACGCGCGCGCGCGAACCCGTGCCCGCTCGCGCCTCGCATCGTGGCCTCGTCCTCGACCGTCACCCTCCTGCGCCCACGCACCGCTGTTGCCCGGCCCGCGCGCTGGCCGCGTCGCGGCCGGCGTCGCCGCCCCTGGTGGCCTCGGGCGTGCATGGGTGCCCACGCCCGCAAAGCCCCTCCGCTCGTTAACCCGCGTGGCCTCCTAGGCCACTTACCAGTGGGGCCTGCCCCTGTTTAAAAAAAGAACAAAAAGAAATATGTATAAATAAAAATTAAAAATAATTATTATTATGTAATTAATTAACTTAATTAATCATGTTAATTAACCTAATTAACTTATTAACTAATTAAACTGTTAATTAGTGTTAGTCAATGACAACCGGGACCCACGTGCTAGTTTGACCAGTCAAACAGACTGTTGAGTGATGACATCATGCTGATGTCATGCTGACACAGTAATGGCTTTTATCTATTTAAATTAATTCTATTAATTCCGAAAATGAATTAAAACTTTGGAAATTAATAGAAACTAATCTGTAGCTCAGATGAAAAAGTTTTATACATGAAAGTTGCTCAGAACGACGAGACGAATCCGAATACGTGGTCTGTTCGCCCGCCACACGCCCTTAGAATAGCAAACATGCAACCTTTTCCCTCCGTTTTGTCTGCCCGAAAATGCCAAACTTCGGGAAAACATTACTGGATGTTTTTCCCCTTCGCCGGTAGCGTGTAGCACCGTGCTACAACACGTCTAGCTCTGTCTGTTGTCATGTTATGCTCTTGCTTGCTATGTGAGGGAGTCCTGGACTAGGGGGTGTCCGGATAGCCGAACTATCATCATTGGCCGGACTCCAAGATTATGAAGATACAAGATTGAAGACTTCGTCCCGTTTCCGGATGGGACTTTCCTTGGCGTGGAAGGCAAGCTTGCCAATACGGATATGTAGATATCCTACCATTGTAACCGACTCTGGGTAACCCTAGCCCTCTTCGGTGTCTATATAAACCGGAGGGTTTTAGTCCATAGGACGAACAACAACCATACCATAGGCTAGCTTCTAGGGTTTAGCCTCCTTGATCTCATGGTAGATCTACTCTTGTACTAGCCATATCATCAATATCAATCAAGCAGGAGTAGGGTTTTACCTCCATCGAGAGGGCCCAAACCTGGGTAAAAACATCGTGTCCCTTGTCTCCTGTTACCATCCGCCTAGACGCACAATTCGGGACCCCCTACCCGAGATCCGCCGGTTTTGACACCGACATTGGTGCTTTCATTGAGAGTTCCTCTGTGTCGTCACCTATAGGCCCGATGGCTCCTTCGATCATCAACAACGATGCGGTCCAGGGTGAGACTTTTCTCCCCGGACAGATCTTCGTATTCGGCGGCTTTGCACTGCGGGCCAATTCGCTTGGCCATCTGGAGCAGATTGAAAGCTACGCCCCTGGCCATCAGGTCAGATTTGGAAGTTTGAACTTCACGGCCGACATCCGCGGAGACTGGATCTTCGCCGGATTCGAGCCACAGCCGAGCGCGCCGCACTGTCACGATGGGCATGATCTAGCTCTGCTGCCGGACAGTGCCCTGGAGGCCGCACACGAGTCCGCTCTGACCCTTAACTCGGAGCCGACTGCGCCAATCGAGGATGGGTGGCTAGACACCGCCTCGGGGGCTGTCCCTTGTGAAGCTCGTGACTCCGAGGTGTCGGACTCCTCGCCAGACTCCGAACCTCCCGCGCCCCTGCCAATCGAATCCCATTGGGCGTCGATCATGGAGTTCACCGCTGCGGACATCTTTCAGCACTCGCCTTTTGGCAACATCCTGAATTCACTAAAGTATCTCTCGTTATCAGAAGAGCCCTGGCCGGACTGCGATCAAGACGGTTGGGATGCGGACGACGAAGAAATTCAAAGCCCACCCACCACCCACTTTGTAGCCACTGTCGACGACCTAACCGACATGCTCGACTTCGACTCCGAAGACATCGACGGTATGGACGATGATGCCGGAGACGACCAAGAACCAGTGCCTACGGGGCACTGGAAAGCCACCTCGTCATACGACATATACATGGTGGACATCACCGTTAATGGAGATTCCGGCACTGGAGACAATAATACCCCGGACAGTGCCGAAGACAACCCCCTCCAGCAAGATTCAGCACAGGGGGATGAAGAAGCCAGCCCTCATGAGAGAGCGGCAGACAAAGATGTAGAGGACGATAATTACATGCCTCCCTCCGGAGATGAGGCAAGCCTCGACGACGACGAATTCGTCGTGCCTGAGGATCCCGTCAAACAAGAGCGTTTTAAACGCAGGCTTATGGCCACGGCAAGTAGCCTCAAGAAAAAGCAGCAACAGCTTAGAGCTGATCAAGATCTGCTAGCCGACAGATGGACAGAAGTCCTTGCGGCCGAAGAGTATGAACTCGAACGCCCCTCCAAAATCTACCCCAAACGCAAGCTGCTGCCCCGATTAGAGGAGGAAGCATATAAACCTACATCACCAGTGCACAATACAGCCGACCGACCACCTCGTGGCCGCGACAGAGAGGCCTCTAGGCCTTCCACTAAAGTCGTACCCCAGCATCGCTTGAAAAGTACAAAGCCACGGGGGAATGCGCCGGACTTGCGAGACATATTGGAGGATAAGGCAAGACAATCAAGATAGATCTACGGATCGCGTGGGCGCCCCATGATACGTGACGACAACTGTTGCGCCGGATACAGCAATTTCGGCCAGACCGAACATAGTAGACAAAGCTCGCTTGAGCTACGTCGTGATATAGCCCAATACAGAGGCGCCGCACACCCACTATGCTTCACAGATGAAGTAATGGATCATCAAATCCCCGAACGGTTCAAACCCGTGAACATTGAATCCTACGACGGCACAACAGACCCCGCGGTTTGGATCAAAGACTATCTCCTTCACATCCACATGGCCCGCGGCGACGATCTTCACGCCATCAAATACCTCCCACTCAAGCTTAAAGGCCCAGCTCGGCATTGGCTTAACAGCCTGCCAGCAGAATCAATTGGGTGTTGGGAGGACCTGGAAGCCGCATTCCTTGATAACTTCCAGGGCACATATGTGCGACCACCAGACGCTGATGACCTAAGCCACATAATTCAGCAACCAGACGAATCGGCCAGACAATTCTGGACACGGTTCATAACCAAGAAAAATCAAATCATCGATTGTCCGGATGCAGAGGCCCTCGCAGCCTTGAAACATGTTAGATAATAACGAGAATAAACGAGACAAAGAGAGACACGGATTTTTACGTGGTTTTTACGTGGAAACCCTTGTGGAAGAAAACCACGGACGCATGAAGGCGCAATCACTATGATGGAGGAGTATTACAAGCACGAGACGACAGGCCGTCTGAGGTGCGACTACATGGGGTATATAAGAGGGCAATACATGAGAGGAGGACAAGTAAACGAGTTGTACTCGTACGCGTCAACGTCAACGCAACGCCCACACCGGTTGTACTACGTCTAGTCAACCCGGTACTAGAATTTGGATCACAATTTAACAATCTCCACCTTGAGCCAAATTCCCTCTAGTAGTCAAAGAAAGTGAATAGCTCCATCCAAATCAGCATAAACACATTGTGCGTCAAAGTCCATAGGACTAGTGAGAGATACCAACTAAGCCTAAGCAAAGCTCAAACTTATTGGTAGGAACTAGCTTTGTCATCGTATCAGCAGGATTATCATGAGTACTTATCTTGCATACCTTCAAATTGCCTTCAGCAACAACATCTCGAATATAATGAAATCTAACATCAATGTGCTTTGTCCTCTCATGATACATTGGATTCTTTGTAAGATATATGGCACTTTGACTGTCAGAAAATATGGTAGGGCAAGATGAGTCTCCACAAAGCTCAGTGTACAAACCTCTCAACCAGATAGCTTCCTTGCATGCCTCAGAAATAGCCATATACTCAGCATCAGTAGTGGAACAAACCACAATAGACTGCAAAGTTGCTCTCCAACTCACAGCACAACCACCAATGGTGAAAACATAACCTGTGAGTGATCTTCTCTTATCCAAATCACCAGCAAAATCAGAATCAACAAAACCAGCAAGTCCATCTCCAGTTTTCCCAAACTGTAAATAAGCATTAGAAGTACCACGCAGGTACCTGAAAATCCACTGAACTGCTTTCCAATGCTCTTTTCCAGGATTAGCCATGTATCTACTGACAACACTAAATGCATATGATAAATCAGGACGAGAACAAACCATGGCATACATAAGTGAACCAACTGCACTCGAATAGGGAACTCTAGACATGTACTCAATATCGGAATCTGACTTAGGACATAAAGCTGATGACAATTTGAAGTGTGCAGCTAACGGTGTACTCACCGGCTTGGCAATATGCATATTAAAACGACCAAGAACTTTATCAATATATCCCTTCTGACTTAGATATACTTTTCCAGATGGTCTATCTCTAGATATTTCCATGCCAAGAATTTTCTTTGCTGCACCCAAATCCTTCATCTCAAATTCATTACTCAATTTCTTGTTTAGTTCATCAATATCTGACATACTCTTTGCAGCAATAAGCATATCATCAACATAAAGGAGCAAATAAATAGTTGAACCGTTGACAGTTTTCAAATAAATACCACTATCATAATTAGACCTTTTGAAACCTTGAGAGAGCATAAAGGTGTCAAATCTCTTGTACCACTGTCTAGGGGATTGCTTCAATCCATAAAGAGATTTCTTTAACTTGTAGACAAGCTTTTCTTTTCCAGGAATAACAAAACCTTCAGGTTGTTTCATATAAATATTCTCTTCTAATTCTCCATGTAAGAATGCAGTTTTAACATCCAATTGTTCAAGCTCAAAATCATGCATGGCAACAATACTGAGTAAAGTGCGAATAGAGCTATGCTTCACAATAGGAGAAAAGACTTTGTTATAGTCAATACCTGGAATCTGACTGTAACCTTTAGCAACTAACCTTGCTTTATATCTTGTCTCATCATTAGGAGAAACACCTTCTTTCCTCTTGAAAACCCACTTGCAACGAATAGGTTTCTTCTCTCTAGGCAATTTTACTAAATCCCAAGTGCCATTCTTTTCAAGTGATTCCATCTCATCATGCATAGCGGTCATCCACTTATTACTATCACCAAAAATAATAGCCTCAGAATATGAAGAAGGCTCAGCATTACCTTCAATTTCTTCTGCAATAGATAAAGCAAAAGAAACAATATTGCACTCTTCAATTAACCTGTCAGGTTTAATAATACCCCGTCTAACTCTGTCACGTGCAAGATTCCAACTGGGTGGAACAATATGCTGATTTGGAGTAGGAGTGACATGATCATCATTAACGACGGGTTCATCATGTGCATCAACAATTTCATTACCAGATGTATCACCTGAATCAGTAACATGCTCCACCTGAACAGTAGGCTCCTGAACAATAGGCTGTTGTTCACTCTCAACGGGAACATTAATAGATGAAACATCATGTAACATAGCAGATTCATTAAAGATAACATTTCTTCTAATAACAACCTTCTGGGTTTCAGGATTCCACAATTTAAAACCTTTAACACCAGACTTATAACCAAGAAAGATGCACTTAACAGCCCTAGGCTCCAACTTTCCATTATCAACATGAGCATAAGCAGTGCAACCAAAAACTCTCAACTGTGAGTAATCGGCAGGTGAACCAGACCATACCTCAATTGGAGTTTTCTTATTAAGTGAAATAGATTGTGAACGGTTAATGAGATAACAAGCAGTGGAAGCGGCCTCAGCCCAAAAACGTCTATGCAAACATGCATTGGACAACATGCAACGGGCTCTGGAAATAATGGTCCTGTTCATACGCTCAGCAACATCGTTTTGTTGAGGAGTATAAGGAACGGTGCAATGTCTGACAATGCCTTAAGACTTGCAATAATTCTTAAATTGCTTAGAACAGAATTCCATACCATTATCAGTGCAAAGTATTTTTACCTTCCTTTCAGTTTGCCTTTCAATCATAATCTTCCACTCCTTAAATGCTGAGAATGCTTCATATTTATGCTTCAAGAAATAAGGCCAAACTTTTCTCGAATAATCATCAATAATAGTCAGCATGTAACTAGCACCACCTAGTCTTGCGAGATGGTCCCCATAAATCAGAATGCACATAATCAAGAATACCTTCAGTTGTATGAGTCGAAGTGTTGAACTTCACCCTCTTGTGCTTGCCGAAGATACAATGCTCACAAAATTTCAATTTACCAGGTTCATATCCATCAAGAAGACCTCTCTTATTTAACTCTGCTAAACCAACTTCACTCATATGTCCAAGACGCATATGCCAAAGGTTAGCAGCATCACAATCAGAATTCTTTGAAACAACTGGAGTAGCATTACCTGAAACGGTAGAACCTCGAAGGTAATAAAGACCATTGGTCGAACTTAAGTCACCTTTCATCACAACAAGGGAGCCTTTGGTGACCTTCAAAACACTATCTCCACCTGAATACTTGTATCCCTTTGCATCAAGGGCACTCATAGAAATAAGATTTCTCTTCATCTTCGGAATATACCGAACATCTGTCAAAGTTCTGATCATGCCATCAAACATCTTGATTCGAACGGAACCTATGCCTTCAATCTTGCATGGTGAATTATCAAAACCCAAAACGGAACCAGCAGAAGTAGTGGAATCAAAAGTATTAAACCAATCTCTATGTGGACACATATGAAAAGTGCATGCAGTGTCAAGTACCCACTCATCATTGGTCTCAGCACATCCAGCAATAACGACAAGAGCATCATCCGATATCATCACGAGCAACATTAGCAGAATTGTCACCTTGTTTGTTACCTTTCCTCTTTTCCTTGTTCTTCAACTTGAAACACTCAGAGATGGCATGCCCGTCTCTCTTGCAATATCTGCAATACTTCTTGTCTCTGGATTGCGACCAGCCCCTGTAGCCATTTTTACTTTTGCCTTTGTTTCCACTATTGGAGTTCTTCTCCTTTGTCCTGCCACGAACAGATAATCCCTCGGCTTGGGATGAACTCGAACCATCATGAGGCACCATTAGTTTCATCATCTCCTTAGAGTTCAAAGCTTCATAAACTTCATTAAGCGTGAGAGTATCACGACTATATAATATGGTGTCTCTAAAATTGGTATAGGAACTTGGCAGTGAACAAAGTAACATTAAAGCAGTATCTTCCTCTTCATACTTAACCTCCATTGCAGCTAGATCGGATATGATCTCTTTAAATTCTGAAATATGATTCAAAACATTACCTCCCTCAGGTAACCTATGCAGGAATAATTTTTGCTTCAGATGCATCTTGCTGGTGAGATCCTTGGTCATGCAAATCCCTTCCAGCTTTAACCATAGATCGGCGACAGTTTTCTCGCTCAAAACTTCCTGCAAAATATTATTATGCAAATGAAGTTGAATTTTTGACAAAGCCTTATGATCAATTATTTTCTCCTCATCAGTCCAGTCCTGAATTCTGTTCTTCCCAAAGCTATCCAGTGCTTCATCATAGTCGGACTGGGCCAACAACACCCGCATCTTGACTTGCCATAGGGTAAACCTTGTGTCACGGTCCAGCAGCGGAAGATCGTACTTCATGGATGCCATGAGTAGATAAATCTGTGCACAAAGTAGTACAAGCCGGTAGAAAAATTCTTGACAGAATAAATTTGCGGAGCAAATAAAAAATACTGGATAAATAGCACCTGGTAGCTTGTTAGTTGCCGTAGCAATTGAAGATGGAAAAGGACAAAATCTGAACTACTAGTACTCATGTGAGCCTATACGTGGAGGCGTTGAGCAGCAGCAACACAGCAGCGTAGCAGATCGCTTTTGCCTTGGGTGATGGCGTGGAGCTGCAGCAGTTAATAATCAAATCAATCGTGGTTGATTCCCTCTGGACAGCAAACGGGCATTGCGTAATGGAGCAGCAGCGGCAGCAGAAGACGCCTGTAGCAGCAGCAACTCTAGCGGCTTGGACAGATTGCTCCTCGGAACTTGAAGCAACCAGCAGTAGCAACTCGGCGAAACGGCCAGGACGGCTGCAGCTTTGAGGGATTTCCACGCGATATCGAGTCGGTCTCGGCGGAGTAAAAAACGATCGGATGAATCACAGAACGGCGGCGGCGTGACAGACCGCAACCCTAATCCCTCTTGTCTCAAAAATATCGTATCTGTAACCTCAGCTCTGTATACCACTTGTTAGATAATAACGAGAATAAAAGAGACAAAGACAGACACGGATTTTTACGTGATTTTTACGTGGAAACCCTTGCGGGAGAAAACCACGGACGCACGAAGGCGCAATCACTATGATGGAGGAGTATTACAAGCACGAGACGACAGGCCGTCTGAGGTGCGACTACATGGGGTATATAAGAGGGCAATACATGAGAGTCCTTGGAGGACAAGTAAACGAGTTGTACTCATACGCGTCGACGTCAACGCAACGCCCACACCGGTTGTACTATATCTAGTCAACCCGTTACTAGAATTTGGATCACAATTTAACAAAACACAACATCCGCGACGAGTGGCTTGCCCGGCACCTAGGACAGGAAAAGCCGAAATCCATGGCAGCCCTCACATCACTCATGACCCGCTTCTGCACGGGAGAGGACAGCTGGCTAGCCCGCAGTAACAATCTCAACAAAAATCCTGCAGTCCGGATAGCAAGGACTGCAATGGCAGGTCACGGAGCAACAAGCACAAATGCCGCATTAACGGTGATAGTACTGAGGATATGGCAGTCAACGCCGGATTCAGAGGCTCCAAACCCGGTCAGCGGAAAAAGCCATTCAAAAGAACTACTCCGGGTCCGTCCAATTTGGACCGAATACTCGACCGCTCGTGCCAGATGCACGACACCCCCGAAAAGATAGCTAATCACACCAACAGGGATTGTTGGGTATTCAAGCAGGCAGGCAAGTTAATTGCAGAAAACAATGACAAGGGGCTGCATAGCGATGACGAGGAAGAGACCCAGCCGCCGAACAAAAGAGGACAGAAGGGTTTTCCCCCACAAGTGCGGATGGTGAACATGATATACGCAACCCACATACCCAAAAGGGAGCGGAAGCGTGCACTCAGGGACGTATACGCGATGGAGCCAGTCGCCCCAAAGTTCAACCCATGGTCCTCCTGCCCGATCACTTTCGATCGAAGGGACCACCCCACCAGCATCCGCCATGGCGGGTTCGCCGTATTGGTCTAGACCCAATCATCAATGGGTTTCACCTCACTAGAGTCCTGATGGACGGCAGCAGCGGCCCGAACCTGCTTTACCAGGATACAGTGCGCAAGATGGGCATAGACCCCTCAAGGATTAAACCAACAAAGACGACGTTCAAAGGCGTCATACCAGGTGTACAGGCTAATTGTACAGGCTCAGTTACACTGGAAGTGGTCTTCGGATCCCCGGATAACTTCCGAAGCGAGGAGTTAATCTTCGACATAGTTCCATTCCGCAGTGGCTATCATGCACTGCTCGGACGAACCGCGTTTGCAAAATTCAATGCGGTGCCGCACTACGCATACCTCAAGCTCAAGATGCCTGTCCCTCGAGGAATCATCACGGTCAATGGAAACACTGAACGCTCCCTCTGAACGAAGGAACATACGGCGGCTCTCGCGGAAGAAGTGCAGAACAGCCTCTTAAGGCAATTCTTGATTCCGGCTGCTAAACGACCGGACACCGTCAAACGCACCCAGAGTAACCTACAACAAGACCACCTGGCACGTTCCGAGCACGCGTAGCAGTGCGGCCCCAACCCCAACCCTCGCAAAATTGCAAGACCAGTACTTCGCGTACATCATTACGCTCTGGAGATACCATGGGCATAGGGGGAGGGGCACGACCACGGCAGGCCCAGAGTGCGGCTTAACCACACCAGGGGCTTCCAAGTATGTCATCCTTTTTATTTCCTTTTTTCTTATCCTCAGGACTCCATTCACCAGAGGCCCTGTCCGGCAGTAGACCTGTCGAACTCACGATGCAACAGCCAGGGAAGGAGAAAAGATACAATGAGTATCCAGGTGGTCTCCATTACGAGCATTATACCTGTTTTATACACCATTCTGCAGCCTACCCCTGGAGGGGGACATGCTAAATAGTTCCACCCCTTGCTTATCGCACTATTTGTATCGTTCTGCATTCACAGCAGTATTTTTTGAATAAACAATGCATCGCTTTTTGCCTATAATTGCATTCCTTTCTTATACATATGTTCATTTATGACATGTTGCATCCGTACATTTTGGTACGGCTAAATACACCAGGGGCTTAAGTTCCCCACATTATGGTGTGATAAGTCCGAACACTTTCACAAGTGTGGCACCCCGAACTTATAGCATTATATGCATCGGCTCTGAATCATGTCTTGGGTCAATAGTTGGGTTTGCCCGGCTCCCATGTTTTGGTACCTTACGTTCCGTTATATCGGCTAAGGTAGCGCTGGGAGAACCACTGCGATTGTTCCCCAGTTGAGCTGGGTGAGCACATCAGTGGAGAAAGCTAAAACTGACCATCATGATGGGGCGAGATCCGGTCGCTGTTCGAGAGGTTTTTTCGAGTCCCTAAAGACTTATGCCGCTTAGAGCGAGGAACGGGCTTTGTCCGGCCCAGGCGTGGATAGCGCCCCGAATTCGGCCTTCCGAACACTAGGGGCTTCACCGAAATTTAAAATTATACAATTTTATGGCTAAGTGAGAGTGTTCAAGCATTATAAGTCTGGTTGCCTCGTTCGTTGTGTTGAGCGCCTCCCTAGATGGACCCAAAAATGGGAACAAGAGCGCTCAAGTTTATCCCGAACACCCCAGCACTCGTGGCATGGGGGCTGAAGCCGACGACTTGCCATCTCTCAGATTTGATAAACGGCCGCACAGAAGGTAATATTTTAAATTAACAAGCGTTGCTTAGCGCATATGAACAAAGTTTTCGGCGCACAGGATAACAAAATGCGAGTCTACTCAAATATTACATCTTTGGAGCACTCACCCGCAATAATGCGGGCACCCTTCAGGACACACTTATAATACATCTCGGGTGTGCGATACTCCTTGCCCAGCGGTGGCGCGTCCATCACAAGCTTCTCAGCATCAATCCTGCCCCAGTGCACTTTAGCACGGGCAAGGGCCCGACGGGCACCTTCAATGCAGGCGGAGTGCTTGATGACTTCAACCCAGGGACACGCATCCACCAGCCGCCGCACCAGGCCGAAGTAGCTCCCAGGCATGGCCTCTTTGGGCCATAGCCGAACTATAAGGCCCTTCATGGCCTGTTCGGCCACCTTGTGGAGCTCGACCAGCTGCTTCAGCTGGTCGCTAAGGGGCACCGGTTGTCCGGCCTCAGCATACTGAGACCAGAACACCTTCTCCGTCGAGCTCCCCTCCTCGGCTCTGTAGAAAGCGGCAGCATCAGACACGCTGCGGGGCAGATCTGTGAACGCTCCTGGAGAGCTCCGAATTCGGGTAAGTAACAGGTAATTCACTTTTACATGCTTGCTTTGCATGAAGAATGCCTTACCCGCCACTATTTTCTTCAATTCCTCGATTTCCTGGAGGGCCTTGTGGGCTTCGGCCTTAGCGTCTTTGGCACTCTTAAGAGCTGACGCAAGCTCGGACTCTCGAGTCTTCGAGTCACGCTCCAAACTCTTGTGTTTTTCCACGAGAGCCTGGAGCTCTTGCCGTACCTCCGCCACCCGCGCCTCCTGCTTCTCTCGCTCGGTGCGTTCCGCGGCCGCATTGCGTTCGGCCGCGGATACCGCCTCCTTCAGGGTCGCCACCTCGTTCGTAGCCCCTGGAGTACCCACTTTATCCTTGTCATTCCTCCTGCAACCAAATCCTTTTCTGTAAGGTAAAACTTTAATAAGGTATTACTCACCTTCCTTGTCCTCGAGCTGCTTCTTGGCACGGCCGAGCTTGCTCTCGGACCGCTCGAGGCTCTGCTTCAAGGCATTGACCTCCGCAGTCAGTGCTGCAGAGGTCAGCAGCGCAGCCTGCATTCCCATATTGACATATATTTGTTAAGACTCCTGCGTATATCTTTTTAGATCCTCAGTCCGGCTTTTCTTTCCGAACACTGAACCGAGCATCAGGGGCTACTGTCTATGTGGTACTATTTTACATAACTTAAAATTCTTACCTCAAAGCCTGTTAGAAGGCTGTTGCAGGCTTCGGTCAGCCCGCTCATGGCGAGCTGAACCTTCTGAATCACCGCACTCATGACAGTGCGGTGTTCCTCTTTGATGGAAGCGCCGTTGAGCACCTCCAGCAGGTTATCCGGCGCCTCCGGTTGGACGGAGGCCGCCGGCGTCATAGTCTTGCCCTTCTTACGAAGGGGCCGCCCGCCGGACTCCGGAACCACTGCAGGTTCCGGTGCGGAGTCCAGTCCAAAGTCTGGGAGGTTGCCCTGCAGCACCTCCGGGGCCTCCTCCTCCTGGTGGGTCCCTTTCCAGGAACCCACCTCGGCGTCGTCGGTGTCACGGGGGGAGGAGGCGGCCGGAAGTGAAATGCTATTCACATCCGACGTACCCAAGGACCTACTCGACGAAGCGGCAAGATCATCCTTGGGCGGACTACAGGGTTGTATGCGGCGTTAAAAGATGCTATGCGACAAAAAGAAAATTATTAGTTATTCAGGAGTCTAGATACTTACGATCTCGCCAGGGGCTTGGCCCTTGAGGGCCACTCCTCGTCGCCGTCATCGGCGTTGGTGGAACAGTCCGGGGGAAGGGTCCTTCCCTTCTTGGACCCTTCGGCCTCCCCCATTGGGGATGCCTTCCTCTTCTTCTCTCCCCCCGCTGGGGGAGAGGCCTCCTTCTTCTCCTCCTCGTCCTCGTGGGAGGAGTCCGCCTCGGATTCGTCAGATGATGAATCCGGTAACACCTGACGCCGGGAACTCCTCCGGGTTCCCGTGGCCTTCTTCTTGGCCTTCTTCTCTGGCACCACGTAAGGCGCCAGGACCAGCAGCCCTGTCAAACGGGCATCCGCTGGGTCTTCTGGAAGGGGAGCCGGATAGTTAACCTGTCCAGATGTCTCCTGCTAGGCCTGTTAAAAGTATTGGGAGTTTAGATCCCGCATAGAGTCAAACTATGAAAAGCAAGTGTCCCATAAAGGATAACATGGCTTACCTCGCCAGTCGTACGCTGCGAGCTGAATCCGCGATCTTCGGTAGCAGATGCGGGAGCCTCGGCGCCCTTAAAGAGCACCCTCCAGGCCTCTTCGTACGTAGTGTCGAAGAGCCCGCTCAAGGTCTGGTGTTGTGCCGGATCGAACTCCCAAAGGTTGAAGTCCTGCTGTTGGCAGGGGAGAATCCGGTGGATGAGCATGACCTGGATTACGTTGACAAGGTTGAGCTTCTTGTTCACCAGAGTTTGGAGACAGGATTGAAGTCCGGTCAGCTCTTCCGAATTACCCCACAGCAGGCCCTTCTCTTTCCAGGAAGTGAGCCGCATGGGGATGCCAGATCTGAATTCGGGGGCCGCTGCCCATTCAGGGTCACGCGGCTCGGTGATGTAGAACCACCCCGATTGCCACCATTTGATGGTTTCCACAAAGGCTCCCTCGAGCCAAGTGACGTTGGGCATCTTGCACACCATGGCACCTCCGCACTCCGCTTGGCTGCCCTTCACAACCTTCGGCTTGACATTGAAGGTCTTTAGCCACAAGCCGAAGTGGGGCTGGATGCAGAGGAAGGCCTCGCACACGACGATAAACGCTGAGATGTTGAGGAGGAAATTTGGGGCCAGATCGTGGAAATCCAGGCCGTGGTAGAACATGAGCCCCCGGACAAAGGGGTTGAGTGGGAAGCCCAGTCCGCGGAGGAAATGGGGAAGGAATACCACTCTCTCATGGGGCTCGGGGTGGGGATGAGCTGCCCCTCGTCGGGGAGCCGGTGCGCGATGTCGCTGGACAAATATCCGGTGCTGTGCAGCTTCTTGATGTGCCCCTCTGTAACGGAGGAGGCCATCCACTTGCCTCCCGCTCCGGACATGGCTGGAGAAGGTTGAGGTGAGATGTGCGGACTTGGGCACTGGAGCTCGAGTGCGTGGAGATGGATAAGCAAAGGAGGAAGAAGGCGTAGGTAAAAAGATGGATCCTTATCCCCTTATACATGGGCGGACGAAACTATGCGTCCCCACCAGCCTGGTAAAACTTGCTTATCTCCCAAGCGCCACAATCAATGGTGCGGTTGGGTTACCCAGGTCCGTATTGATGAGAATCCCGGAATAAGGGGACACGATCTCTGCTTCGACAAGACGTGCCAAGGAAACCGCTTTGCTAAACGCGCTGAGGTGGAATAATAAAAACGATTCGAATAAAGGCTTGGCCGTGGCGCGACGTCACGCCACGAAATACGTCAGCAGATTGAACTTGTGTAAATATTATTCTCTCTATGGAGGTATGTGGAATTTATTTTGCAGAGCCGGACACTATCCTGGTGTTCACAATCTTCTATGAATTATTCGGAGGAGGAACCCGCCTTGCAATGCCTAATACAATATGTGTGCCGGACTCGTCGTCATTGAAGCCTGGTTCAGGGGCTACTGAGGGAGTCCTGGACTAGGGGGTGTCCGGATAGCCGAACTATCATCATTAGCCGGACTCCAAGATTATGAAGATACAAGATTGAAGACTTCGTCTCGTGTCCGGATGGGACTTTCCTTGGCATGGAAGGCAAGCTTGGCAATACGGATATGTAGATCTCCTACCATTGTAACCGACTCTGTGTAACCCTAGCCCACTCTGGTGTCTATATAAACCGGAGGGTTTTAGTCCATAGGACGAACAACAATCATACCATAGGCTAGCTTCTAGGGTTTAGCCTCCTTGATCTCGTGGTAGATCTACTCTTGTACTACCCATATCATCAATATCAATCAAGCAGGAGTAGGGTTTTACCTCCATCGAGAGGGCCCGAACCTGGGTAAAAACATCGTGTCCCTTGTCTCCTGTTACCATCCGCCTAGACGCACAGTTCGGGACCCCCTACCCGAGATCCGCCGGTTTTGACACCGACACTATGTATTTACTATTTCTTCCCCCTCTTCTCTCTGGTAGACCCCGAGACCGATGTTGATGCCACTATGATCGACTACGTCGACGACGACCCTCCTTGTCTGAGCAACCAGGCAAGCTCCCCCTTTGATCATCCGGATATCGCCCATTCTATACTCTCATGCTTGCATTAGATTTTGCTACTGTATTTGATTGCTCCTATTCTGATGCATAGTCTGCTTTTGTACCTGCTTGTTGTTACCTACCCTCTTATCCTAAACTGCTTAGTATAGGTTGGCTAGTGATCCATTAGTGACCCCCACTTGTCCTTGTTGCCCCTGCTTCATCATCGACGACTCGATCAACGTGATCGACGACCAGAGCCCAACACCTCACATCACATCACGCCCCTTTAGTTGCTCGACTCTGCAGAGCTACTATCGAGTGCCGAGGGTGATCCCTCATAACGCACTCCTGATGATAATTCTGTAGTGTATCTATTTGGTCATGGTCATCGAGGGTGATTTCCTCTTTTACCATTCCCGATACGGCTCTGTCGTTCAACACCTCAAGTGTGAACCTCGAGGGTGGTACCTCTTATGTTCACCTTGATGATTACATTGAGTGGAATCCACCGGGGGTGATTCCTCGGGTTTTCCCCTTGATGTCTGGACACACGGTTACATTGACTTTACTTGAGACCTTGGTGAAAGTCGGGCGGGCCCGGAGAGCACCCGCAAGATAATGACGTGGCACGGCCGGGCATTCTCGGCCCTAGTCGTAATTCCACGAGACGGGGTGACAGGATCACTTCGATCGTGAGTCTCTGCTCATCTCCGCAAGCTAATAATACACTATGGTTTGGGTATTTGTTCTGAGTTGGCCTTTGGCCTTTACGCACCAACCACCACGCGAGAATAGTTATGGGCCTCGGCGTCGTGCTATCAGCCGAAGCTTTGTCAGACGTCCAGTTCAGCAGTGCGGCATGGCTGGGCCGGCACCATCCATGTAGAGGTGGAGCCTGGACCCGCCCTGCGCGCAACGACCCGGAGTGCAACGGGCGATGGGCCCAAACCCTGGAGTGCTTAGGAGGTAGATCGGCGGGGACCTCTCTGCTTAGCCTAGGTAGGGTTGCGACGTGTTGATCTTCCGAGGCTGGGCATGACCCATGAAAGTGTGTCCGGCCAGAGTGATCGAGCGTGTTGGAAAACATGGTGCAACCCTTCAGGGAAGATTATCTATTAATAGTCGTGTCCATGGTAACGGACGTTCAGACTTATATCCTGATCTTATACAACTACAAATGGATACTCAAGATATGTGGCTCCGAGATTGCTTTCTCGCAGGGAGTCGAGGAAGGATCTCTGGGTATTAATATTACAACATGTTTGTTAAATATTAAACTGCTATTCTTTACTCTTCTACATGCTGCAAGATGCTTGGAGCTGCGTGAAGATGCTAGTCTTTGATATGCTATGCCTTCCCCCTCTAGTCTGGCATTCTGCAGTTCAGTCCACAGATACAACCCTTCCATTTGATACCAATGCATACTTAGTATAGATCTGATGCTTGCGAGTACTTTGGATGAGTACTCATGGTTGCTTTGCTACCCCTTTTCCCCCTTCTTTCTTCATTCCGGTTGATGCAACCAGATGGTGGATCCCTGGAGCCAGATGCAACCGTCGATGGATGCTACTACGTGAAGACCGCCGATGACCAGGAGTAGTTAGGAGGTCCCAGGCAGGAGGCCTTGCCTCTTCGATCGTGTTGCTTTTGTGCTAGCCTTCTTATGGCACCCTTGTTTAACTTATGTCTGTACTCAGATATTGTTGCTTCCGCTGACTCTTGTGTATCGAGCTATGTATTCGAGCCCTCGAGGCCCCTGGCTTGTAATATAAAGCTTGTATTATTTTGATTTGTGTCTAGAGTTGTGTTGTGATATCTTCCCGTGAGTCCCTGATCTTGATCATACACATTTGCGTGTATGATTAGTGTACGATTGAATCGGGGGCATCACACCTTGTGTGCCCGTTGTTGTTGTTATGTGCACATGTCCCCGTTTGGGACGGTTTATTGTTTTGGCAACGATGGTGGCCCTTGGTGTCTTTGTTAGACACTGGGCCACCCAGGACTAGCCTAGTGGGGAGTGAGTCGGAGTGGCCGGGAGAGTGTCATGGCAATAGATCGGTTTTGTCAGAACGCCATTGGTCCACCCCGAATGGGAGTGCGAGGCCATGGGTTCCGTGGTGTGGGTAAAGTGCACTACCTCTGAAGAGTGTGTTTGTTTAAACTATCGATAGTCGTGTCCTCGATCATGGGCATGGGTTCGTACTAGGTCACACCGTCCAATCAACACTCACATGACGGAATGACTTATAGGTGATTTATATGTGTTGATATTTTGAGCAGTACAGATTGGCAGGATGTTGATGATGACGTTTGAGACCAAGTGTTGGTCATGGTAGTGATCACTGGAAAGACCACCGTTTGAGACCGAGTGTTGGTTATGGTAGTGATTGCCGGAAAGATCACCATTTGAGACCAAGTGTTGGGCATGGTTGTGATCGCTGGAAAGATCACCCTTTGGTTACAAGGTAACCCGAACAAAGACCACGAGGTTGGTCCGTTTGTGATCCGTGAATGGTCACCGTTTGGTTTTGATCACGAGGTGATCGAGATGGTATATTGCTTGGCCGGTTAGCCAAGAGAGATATGGTTATGGAGATCTGAGATGATGGCTTATCAGTATTCTAGTAGTTCATATTGTGATTATTAGTTGCTTCATCATGGTAGCTATTAATTTAATTAAACTGTTAAATTCTACGTTGTCGTCTTGCCTTGATGCTTTTGGCTATTGTGAGCTTGCAAGTACATTCAATGTACTGACCTGGCGTGTCATGCCAGATTGCAGGTGATGCCGTGATTGCTTGATCGCTTGTCGTGGTTTCCATTCGTGCGAGCTAGATTGTATCCCATCCAGAGTCCCTGCGGAGTGGAATTCACCACCTTCGTCGTTGTTCCGCTGCTAGGAGATTTCCGCTGCTAGCATAGAGCAAGTGTAGTATCGCAGGCATAGTGTCTCTGTGCTGATGTGAACCTTTGTAGCATCAGACTTGTGTATTTATCCTTTTTAATAAGAGCTGATTTGTTATATGTCAAGCAGTGCCATATTCCAGAGACTTCGCCTCGATCTCTAGGCTGGAATACAGGGCGTTCCGGTTTCTCTGAGCCGGGGTGCCACACGCTTGGTATCAGAGCAGGTCTGGTTGTAGGACGCCCTAGTCAGCGCGAGCGGTAGAAACCGGTAGAAATCGGTTGTGTAGAGTCTGGCTTGATGATTGCATTTGGTTGTTGCACTTGTTTGTTGCATAGCATGCATATAGCCTTAGTATTTGTGATAACGGTTTATCTGGTGAGTGTAGCTGGCATCGGTTCGGATCCACTACAGCTCAACCTTTGCATTTTTCCAGTTCCTTTTGCTTTCGGTGTTTGGTGTCATTTCTGTCCCAGCAGAGTGATGCCAAGTGATCCCGACACTGTTTGCAAAAATGGTGCTCATGTATCGTGCCGATGTCTTTCTTTCAGTCCCGTATATCGTTTTGGTGATGGACATGTTTCTATCCCGGATCGTTCTTTTATTTTATCATGTTGGCAACCCTTAATGATCTTAGTTATCAAGAAAGGGCAATCTCAGCAGCCTCAGTTTTTCCCCGCTATCCTATTTCTTGGACGAGTACGGATCTTTTTTTCCGTCTGCTTGATAATAATGTGGTTGCGACCTTCGTGTCCCACTACATGATTACCGAGTGTGTCCTCGCCTCCGAGCTAGTTCAGGTTGCCACCTAGCTACTCTAGCACTTGGTGTAGCGCTGTTTACACAAATTCTTCCACACATTTATTCGTCCTCGTGCACATCATCACAGCATGCTAGATCGTACAACCGGAGATTCCGTGAAATTTGTGTGCTTAAGTAGGCATGCATATTGTGTGACTAGCAGTAATATGTGACATTGATTGTGTGTGAATTGTTTGTTGTTGTGTGCTTTTTGCTTAGTTGAGTTTTCTTTTGCTTCTTTCTTTTTGGGCCCCGATGTTACATTATTTTTTCCCTATAAAGAATTGCTCATCCACCGACACCGGACTCAAAGAAGCAACAAGGATTTGAAATATTTGAAAGAAGCTCAGCTAGACATTATTGTCTACCCAGTCAACTGCATTATGGAATTAAAATCTGCTCAAAATACCAATGGTTTATTGGGTTGACTATCAGCATCGAGTCTACATCAGTAAAAAAATCCTCACAGCGGTAATGATCCAGCCAGCAGAAAGACAAGTCAGGTACAAGACCAATATATTTTCAGATAGAGGTATGGATCATATACAAAATTTTGGCTCAGCAATGCATGATGCTTGAAATATGTTATCATCCGAAACAAAGTCAGAATATGATATGCTCAAGGAAGACAGCCAAACCATTTTTCTCATGCAAATAATCAGCCTCAGAATATTATGGGCATGTGTATGGATTTCAGTCTGCATGACAGTATGAAGTTTTGGATATAAAGAACTCGGTATTATTCCACACGCTATCGGAAGAAATTTATGATGCAAGGCTCCTCAATTTTCCTCAGTATGATATGTGAACAATTTCCGGCCCACGATCCCTAGTCTTTCACAGCAACATACCTCGGTAAAGGCTTCTGACAGACGGAAATGAATTTTTATCAACAAGCAAACCCAAGGAGAAGCTTCTCAACTACGGAACTCAGGCTTCTCCAGCACAATAATCAGACCAAGCTTCGTGTGTAAGCTATAGAGCCTTCTTCTGCACAATACCCAGACAAGAGATTTGAGCAGAAGTTAGCAAGTCTTCCTCAGCAAACTACTCGGATGGCTTCTCTCGTAAGCCATTCAGTCTGCGTCAGTATCATACTATTGCACCATCCTCAGAGATTATATGAAGAGTTGCCAATGTATGGCACTACCGCTCAAGAACCAGACTTGCAATAATTTTGTTAGAGGTACAATTCAGACAAAACATATGCCTACGGCACAGATCGAGTGTTTGGTGGCATATCCTTTTTATATATGGTGAGCATGCATCCCCAGTCATATTAGTTACTCATACGAGATACGGCAAGGATCCAATAGATATACCTAAGGAAAGTAAGGATCCCACAACCTCACAAGTCAGACAAAGGAAGATAAGCAAAGATACATCTCATAAATTACAAGGGTCGACAAGATCTGGAGATGACATCATAGAATCCACAGTCTTGACAATGGTCATCAAGGTCATTAGTCCCGCACCAGACAAGGTGATATCATGAACCTTTTCACCTTCTTGTATGATAGGCCTCAGCAATGAGCTCCGTACAGCTACAAACCCCGAGTATATGTCATATATGTGCGGACACAGGTCAGAAAAACAAGCACAAGGAATAATGTCAAAAATATTAATCACATCCATGGTCATACGAAGAATCAAGGACAGGTGTGGCCAAGTTATTTCAGTAAGGTATCCTGACAAATAAAATCATGACCATAAAAAGGATGAGACTGACTGCAAAGGTACGATGGTTTTTGCACGACCATCAGGGTTCGGATACCCAAGTCAGTTGGAGGCTATTATTCCATATGGATCCCCAAAGGCATACTCTGAATGGCCTACTCTATTTACAAGGATTTTCATATCCCGCTGACCTGCTTGACATGGTTAGTGTGGAATATCCAAGTCTGTTCTGTCAGAACCAAGATTTCTTTGCAAGCTCCACAGTTTGATTTCAGCGGCAGCATCAAAGCATATCCCAGCCTATTACCACAGATGGGTATATCGACCACATGAGAAAAGTCAAAAGCCGAACAATCAGCTCAGACCCGGTATACTCACCGACGAAATCAAGTACATGGCTAGTCTGTCAGGAAAAGCATTTGTCCGTCAGCCCCCTGTCGGGCCAGTCTCAAGATATAAATATTTGCGGTATGACACAGCTATAACTCCATGCACCGTTATATTGCTCACGCCAGAAGGCAATCAAATCTTTGGTATAAATCAAAATAAATTAGTACCACCTATGAGCCGTCAGATCCCGTCAGAAGATGGCCATGATAATTCTCAGCATTTATGGAACCCAGAAGACATGCATTTATTTGAAGCAACCCCATGGCAGAAGTAAAAAGGTTTTCATGACCAAAGGAAAAATTTATACTCGGATCCATTGGATATCACCGCAGATATGAGAA
The DNA here is from genome assembly GCF_002162155.2 of Triticum dicoccoides. Lineage (NCBI taxonomy): Eukaryota > Viridiplantae > Streptophyta > Magnoliopsida > Poales > Poaceae > Triticum > Triticum dicoccoides. Next base: position 128,923,149 of record NC_041387.1, read on the forward strand.
AATTCACGTCATCAAAAAGATTTGGTATGTGAGCAAAAATCCGTCAGAATTTGTGGGAAGGTGAAGGAAACCACCCCAGAGCAAGGTAAGTTGATCATCTGAAATTCTTGTGGGAACTATAAATAAAGGAGAAAGGATACCCGAGTTGGAAACGGTGTCCTCAAGTCACACTTGTTCTTTGAGCAACCAAATCTCGAGGACGAGATTTCTTTAAGGGGGGAAGGTTTATAACAGCCTGGATTTTGGCCCTTTTCTTTTTCTTTTGATTTATTTGGTTTTTGCTCTGTTTTACTTTTTGGAGTGGTTCTGTGGCCTTGCCACCTGGGAAATCATCCTCATTTCCCCTCCCAAGTGGCTCATCATTCTCAAAACATTGCCAAATCATGTCACTTCACTCCTTGACCAAACCCTAAAATTCTTTTCTAGGAAATATTCCTTTTTCATCAAAGGAATAATACTATCTGCCATAGGTTGTGAAGCAACCTATATTTATGTCCATCCAAAAATACCCAAATAATTCCCATATTTCCTTTGGGTCATATATAGCTCAAATATTCCCAAACATTCCCTTGGCTAGTTCAAAAATAATTCCCCCATAATTGTTCTTCCTTTCTGCCCTAAATGGCACTTTGTGAAGGAAGTGTCATTTATATTTTTCCTAGTGGCTCCCAACATTTTTGGCATACTTATATGTTCAAATAATTTCCCCATGCACAAGTTCAACTTTGTTTGCCTAGCCAATCTTCCTCAGTGAATTTTCAAAGTTTCTGTCAAACAGAAGGCTTTGTGAAGGAAGTACTAGATAGGAGTATCCAAATGAGTTTAACTTTGGCACACTCCTTAATGTGCTCATATTAACCCCCTCCACTAATTTGCAGCCCCATCCAAATCTATGTGAGCACAGGAGCAAATCTTTGATTCTGGCAATATTTTCAGGTTGTGAAGCAAGTGTATTTTATATTGCTTCAAAAATCCTGATAAATTACCAGATCATTCTTATACCCATAAAACCTCTCTCCACCCAATTTGGAATCATTTCATTGATCCATTTGACCACCTAAATTATTTCAAGTTTCTGGACATAAATGATGTTTGTGAAGCAAGTGCTATTTTGGCTTGTCCATTTGGCATGAGCTTTTTACAGCATCTTCATATGTCCAAATAATAAAGCTTTGCCCAATCTTAGCCCAAGTTGATTATGTGAGAGCATCATAATGATCTTCATTTCTGGACCAAAAATGCAGTTGTGAAGCAACTATATTCATTCTTGGTCCATTTCTCCTCAAACTCCCCAGGACTGTAGTCCTTCCTAGCCTAAACACCCAGACATAACACTTGACACATAGCATCTCTCTCTTGATCACATTTAGTTGATAAAGTTTACTGCAGTAAACTTTAGAGCTCACTTAACATTTAACCAGAGCAGTTTTCACCGAGCTACCACCTTAGTTGCAACCTACCAAAGAAGGAAAAAACTCCAGACATCATTTGGCATAGCTTGGGGCACTGTGTGCACCAGTGCATGCAGTGACCACCATTTTGGCATGCCATGAGCGTGTCCAGAACATTGCTTTGCTCGGGCCCCTCCTCTGCTCGGCGTCTCAGCGAGCACGGGCATGTCTATTGTCTTCCTCTCGTCGTTGCCATTCCCTTGGACTCCTCTCCCCCTCCGGCAGCTTCCCCACCGATGCAAGCCGCCGTGTGCCCACGGGTGTACAGTGGCGTTTTGGATCTGTTCGTCGCCGTCTTCTTCTTCCTCGTGCTCCCTGGCCTCCTCTGCACCGTGGGCTCCTATCTGCGTCTCCTCGTTGCCTTCCCCCGAGCTCGAGCGCGCGCACACGCGTTTGCGGCACCGGCCATGCTTCCGCGGCGACACCAGCGCGACATTCGCTCGCCCTGCCTATATAAGAGCCACCCCGAGGTGCCCCGACCTCACCAAGCTCTTCCTCACTCTCCTAGGAACCCACCCAGCCTCTTGCCCGAGCCCCGGAGTCCTTCCTCGCCGCAAACCATCGCCATAGCCGCCGTTCTGCTCGGTTCAAATTCGAACGCGGCAGCGCCTATCCCCCTCTCTGTCCTCCACCAGTAGAACCACCGGAGCCAGCAGACCCTTCCCAAGCATTCGCCTCTTCGCCGGGGTACCGTAGCCCCGAGCTCCTCGCTGCCCGTCGCCGGTCTCCGCCGTGCTCGGAGGAGCCCTCGTGCTCGGCTTCCCCAAGGTCCGTGCCCTACCTGGATGGGTGCGGCGTCTCCTCCCGATCCCAACGGCGGTCCCAGCTCTGCCGGGGAGGGCCGGAGTCGGCCAGGCGAGCGGCGGCGCCAACGGCCTCTCTCTAGACCGCGGGCGAGCTCGGGGAGAAGACGAAGGTGATGACCCCTCCCTGCCAGCTGGTCGTGGACCCCGCGGGCCCCGTGCGTCAGCCTCGGGGGCGTTGACCCGCCGGTCCAGCTGGATAAGTGACGGGCCCCACAGCACGTGGGACCCGCACGTCAACGACCCCAATCCGCGGCCCCACCCCTACTGACGTGGATAAGTGGACACGGCTTTTTCCGTGTACTCTTTAATCCACCGAAAGCGTATCCCCAAGTGCGCATTCAGCTTTTCTGATAAGGGCCTATTTGTGATGATTTTTATTATAAAGAGGTCCCTGGCAAAAAAACAACTATAACTTTTCAACTGTAGCTCCAAATCAGGTGATTCCAAAGCCCACTTCTTCGTTTCATTGAGCCCGTTCTGATGGAACCATTTTCACCATGTTTTGACAATCTGAATATGACCATCATGCCCTTGCCCTTATTCAGCCCCCTCCGAGAGAATACGATTTCCGGCGATTCGTTCCACGAGTTTCTCGCACTTCCTTCCGGTGATTTCTTCCACCCCAGGCAAGCCACACCCTCCATTTGCATCACTGTAATGCAGTGACATGGGTTAATTTATTTAAACTTATTTAAAATATTGTTTTAGCTACTTGTGATCTGTGCATGGCATTTTCTTGGAGTATTATTTTGATCTTGTTGATACCATGTTATTGTTTGGATTACTAGGAGTTGTGTTTGTAGTTGATGAGTATCATGTTGCCATTGGAGTATTAGTGGTTGATATTATGATTGTTTTCATGATGATATCTGTTATTATATTTTGGAGAATTACTTTGGATGCCATGCTGCCTTTGGAATATTAGTGGTTAGTATGATTATTTTCATGATGCTAGTCGAGGTTCTATTGCTTGGAGTATTAATTTCAGAGATGATGTTTACGTATGGATCTTAGCTAGATAGCTTTGTTCTGGTTATTGGAGTAGTAGAGTTATTGTTTTCAGATTCATCAAGATAGAAATATTATGCTATCTTTGGAGTATTTTGATATAAGGATATTATGCTCAGATTATTTGTTGGATATTGCCATGACTTGGATTATAGTTTGATAGTTGATATCGGAGTATCAGTAATCACAATTCTATTTTTGGGGATAAATTCCGTCATTAAGTTGGTCAGGTGCCACCGAACCGGGCTTTGTCCAGTGCAACCACATTTGCCTTTATGGGAAGGCCCTAATGTGATGATATTGCCGTGTCTCTCGCCGGTGCCTCCAACGAGGGAAGGTTATGGGCGCGCGCTACCCTGATCAGGTAGGCGGACATAAGCCTTGTGTGCCCGTTGTTGTTGTTATGTGCACATGTCCCAGTTTGGGACGGTTTATTGTTTTGGCCACGACGGTGGCTATTGGTGTCTTTGGTAGACACGGGGCCACCCAGGACTAGCCCGGGAGTGAGTCGGAGTGGCCGGGAGAGTGTCATGGCAGTAGATTGATTTTGTCGAAACGTCGTTGGTCCACCCGAATGGGAGTGCGAGGCCATGGGTTCCATGGTGTGGGTAAAGTGTGCTACCTCTGCAGAGTGTGTTTGTTTAAACTATCAATAGCCGCGTCCTCGGTCATGGGCATGGGTTCGTAGCAGGTCACACCGTTCGATCAACACTCACATGACGGAATGACTTATAGGTGATTTATATGTGTTGATATTTTGAGCAGTACAGATTGGCAGGATGTTGATGATGACGTTTGATACCAAGTGTTGGTCCTGGTAGTGATCGCCGGAAATATCATTGTTTGAGAACAAGTGTTGGTCATGGTAGTGATCGTCGGAAAGATCACCGTTTGAGACCAAGTGTTGGTCATGGTTGTGATCGCCGGAAAGATCACCCTTTGGTTACAAGGTAACCCGATCCAAGACCATGAGGCTGGTCCTTGTGATCTGTGAATGGTCACCGTTTGGTTTTGATCACGAGGTGATCGAGATGGTATATTACTTGGCCGGTTAGCCAAGAGAGATATGGTTATGGAGATCTGAGATGATGGCTTATCAGTATTCTAGTATTTCATATCGTGATTATTATTTGCTTCATCATGGTAGCTATTAATTTAATAAACTATTAAATGCTATGTTGTCATCTTGCCTTGATGCTTTTGGTTGTTGTGAGCTTGCAAGTACATTCAATGTACTGACCTGGCGTGTCATGCCAGATTGCAGGTGATGTCGTGATTGCTTGATCGCTTGTCGTGGTTTCCGGTCATGCGAGCTAGATCGTGTCCCAGCCAGAGTCCCTGCGGAGTGGAATTCACCACCTTCGTCATTGTTCTGCTCCTAGAAGATTTCCGCTGCTACGAGTTGTTCCCCTGTTAGCATAGAGCAAGTGTAGTATCACAAGCGTAGTGTCGCCATGCTGATGTGAACCTTTGTAACATCAGACCTGTGTATTTATTCTTTGTAATAAGAGCTGATTTGTTCTGTGTCAAGCAGTGCCATATTCCAGAGACTTCTCCTCGATCTCTGGGCTGGAATACGTGGCGTTCCGGTTTCTCTGAGCCGGGGTGCCACATGGCTTCTCTTAAGATAACATAAGTATTACGGTGGGTGAACAAATTACTGTCGAGCAATTGATAGAGAAGTGCATAGTTATGAGAATATCTAGGCATGATCATGTATATAGGCATCACGTCCGCGACAAGTAGATCAAAACAATTTTGCATCTACTACTCTTACTCCACACATTCACCGCTATCCAGCATGCATCTACACTATTAAGTTCATGAGAACAGAGTAACGCATTACGCAAGATGACATGAGGTAGAGGGATAAACTCAAGCAATGTGATATAAACCCATCTTTTTATCCTCGATGGCAAAAATATAATACGTGCCTTGCTGCCCCTGCTGTCGCTGGGAAAGGACACCGCAAGATTGAACCCAAAGCTAAGCACTTCTCCCATTTTAAGAAAGATCAATCTAGTAGGCCAAACCAAACTGATAATTCGAAGAGACTTGCAAAGATAACCAATCAAACATAAAAGAATTTAGAGGAGATTCAAATATTTCTCATAGATAAACTTGATCATAAACCCACAATTCATCAGATCTCGACAAACACACCGCAAAAAGAGTTACATCGAATAGATCTCCAAGAAGATCAAGGAGAACATTGTATTGAGATTCAAAGAGAGAGAAGAAGCCATCTAGCTAATAACTATGGACCCGAAGGTCTATGGTAAACTACTCACAACTCATCGGAGAGGCTATGGTGTTGATGTAGAATCCCTCCATGATCGATTACCCCTCCCGCGGAGCACCGGAAAAGGCCCCAAGATGGGATCTCGTGGATACAAAAGGTTGCGGCAGCGGAAATAGGGTTTCGTGGTGCTCCTGTATGTTTTCAGGGTATGCAAGTATATATATGCGAAGGAGGTCGGTCAGGGGAGCCACGAGGGGCCCACGAGGGTGGGGCGTGCCCACCCCCTAGGGCACGCCCTGCACCCTCGTGGGTGCCTCGGTTGCTTCTTGATGTCCACTCCAAGTCTCCTGGGTTGCATTTGTTCCAAAAAGACCGCTCCCGAAGGTTTCCTCCATTTGGACTCCGTTTGATATTCCTTTTCTTCGAAACACTGAAATAGGAAAAAAAACAATTTGGGTTGGGCCTCCGGTTAGTAGGTCATTCCCAAAAATGATATAAAAGTGTATAGTAAAGCCCATAAACATCCAAAACATGTAATATAATAGCATGGAACAATCAAAAATTATAGATACGTTGGAGACGTATCAAGCATCCACAAGCTTAATTCCTACTCGTCGTCGAGTAGGTAAATGATAATAACAAAATTTTTGATGTGGAATGCTACCTAGCATATTTCTCAATGTAATTTTCTTTATTGTGGCATGAATGTTCAGATCCAAATGATTCAAGATAAAAGTTCATATTAACATAAAAGTAATAATACTTCAGGCATACTAACAATGCAATCATGTCTTCTCAAAATAACATGGTTAAAGAAAGTTTATCCCTACAAAATCATATAGTTAAGCTATGTTTCATTTTCGTCACTGATACGTCTCCAACGTATCTATAATTTTTTATTGTTCCATGCTATTATTACCCGTTTTGGATGTTTATGGGCTTTACTTTACACTTTTATATCATTTTTTGGGACTAACCTACTAACCGGAGTCCCAGCCCGAATTGCTGTTTTTTTGCCTATTTCAGTGTTTCGAAGAAAAGGAATATCAAACGGAGTCCAAATGGAATGAAACCTTTGGGAGCGATCTTTTTGGAACAAACGCAATCCAGGGGACTTGGAGTGGAAGTCAAGCAACAAGCGAGGCAGCCACAAAGGTGCTTGGCGCGCCCCCTAAGGCTGGGCGTGCCCCCCACCCTCGTGGGCCCCTGGAGCGTCCACCGACCTACTTCTTCCTCCTATATATATCCACGTACCCCGAAAACATCCAGGAGCACCACAAAAAAACTACTTCCACCGCCGCAACCTTCTGTATCCGTGAGATCCCATCTTGGAGCCTTCGCCGACGCTCCGCCGGAGGGGGAATTGACCATGGAGGGCCTCTACATCATCTCCAAGGCCTCTCCGATGAGTTGTGAGTAGTTTACCACAGACCTTCGGGTCCATAGTTATTAGCTAGATGACTTATTCTCTCTCTTTGAATCTCAATACAGAGTTCTCCTCGATCTTCTTGGAGATCTATTCGATGTAACTCTTTTTGCGGTGTGTTTGTCGAGATCCGATGAATTGTGGGTTTATGATCAAGTTTATCTATGAGAAATATTTGAATCTCCTCTGAATTCTTTGATGTGTGATTAAGTTATCTTTGCAAGTCTCTTCGAATTATCAGTTTGGTTTGGCCTACTAGATTGATCTTTCTTGCACTAGGAGAAGTGCTTAGCTTTGGGTTCAATCTTGCGGTGTCCTTTCCCAGTGACAGCAGGGCCAGCAAGACGCGTATTGTATTGTTGCCATAGAGGATAAAAAGATGGGGTTTATGTCATATTGCATGAGTTTATCCCTCTACATCATGTCATCTTTCTTAATGCGTTACTTTGTTCTTCATGAACTTAATACTCTAGATGCAGGCAGAAGTCAGTCGATGTGTGGAGTAATAGTAGTAGATGCAGAATCGTTTAGATCTACTTGTCATGAACGTGATGCCTATATACATGATCATGCCTGGATAATCTCATAACTATGCACTTTTCTATCCATTGCTGACAGTAATTTGTTCACCCACCATAGTACTTATGCTATCTTGAGAGAAGCCACTAGTGAAACCTATGGCCTCTGGGTCTATCTTTTATCATATAAGTTTTCCATCTACTTTTATTTGCATCTTTTACTTTCCTATTTATATCATAAAAATACCAAAAATATTTATCTTATCATATTATCTCTATCAGATCTCACTTTTGCTAGTTACCATGAAGGGATTGACAACCCCTTTATCGCGTTGGTTGTGAGGTTCTTGTTTGTTTGTGTAAGTGCGTGGGACTTTTGAGGAGCCTCCTACTGGATTGATCCCTTGGTTCTCAAAAACTGAGGGAAATACTTACGCTACTTTGCTGCATCACCCTTTCCTCTTCAAGGGAAAAACCAACGCAAGCTCAAGACGTAGCAAGAAGGATTTTTGGCGTCGTTGCCGGGGAGGTCTTCGCTTAAGTCAAGACATACCAAGTACCCATCACAAACTTATCTCCCTCGCATTATATTATTTTCCATTCGCCTCTCGTTTTCCTCTCCCCCACTTCACCATTGCCGTTTTATTCACCCTTCTTCTGTTCGCCTTTTCGTTTGCTTTGATGTCTTACTTGGCTCGTTTGCTCATTTGGTTGGAATAGTTGTTTATTTATTGCTAAACAGAGAACCTAAGATCTATGGATCCTCATCCGCTTGCTAATCCTTTTAAGAGATCCAATTATGATGAACCAATTGCTAGTGAGTTTTGTGCACTAGATTATCTTTATGAAGCTTTGCTTGAAATTCGTGGATCTGAAAATTGTGATGAAGAAATTTATGAAGAGATTCACGATAACTCCTTGAATAAAAAGCATGATTGTAATGATTTTACTATTCTCTTGATGTCAATTGTGCTAATAATATGCGAAACCCTAAGCTTGGGGATGCTAGTTTTGCTATGTCTACTACTTGTTGCAATGATCATGATTGGGGTGATTCTTCTTATAATCTTGAAAATTTATTTAAGCCCCATGATGAATATGAGATTGATAATAGTGTTTGCAATAATATTGAAAGTGGGTTTGGCAGAGTGTCAACTTTAGATCCCACATATTTGGAGTATGTTCAATCTTATGATATTTTTGATAAAAGTGGGTTTAGAGAGGTCATGACTTTAGTTAATGTTAGACCCACTATCTTGGAAGAGTGTCAACTTTGCATGCATATGGATCGTGTTGAGAATATGTTATGTGATAGATATTTCGTTGAATTTTCTTATGATCCTACATGTAATTATTATGAGAGAGGAAAATATGGTTGTAGAAATTTTCATGTTACTAAATTACCTCTCTTCATGTTGAGATTGCTATCGTCTTCTTCCTTGCATATGCTAGTTTTTGCTTGCCTTGATAATTTGTTTGCTTATAAAAAACCTATGCATAGGAAGTATGTTAGACTTAAGTGTGTTTGTCACATGTTTTATGATGCGCTCTTTATGCTTCAATTCTTGTCTTTCATGTGAGCATCATTGAAATCTCAATGCCTAGCTAAAAAGGCTTTAAAGAAAAGCGCTTGTTATGAGACAATCCAATGTTTTTCCTTGCTGTTATTCAATAAATATTTCATATATCTTCTTTTTAGATGTGTTTTTATGTTTTAATTAGTGTTTGTGCCAAGTAGAACCTATAGGATAACCTACGGTGATAGTTAATTTGATTCTGCTGAAAAACAGAAACTTTGCACGCACGAAAATAATTTTAGTAAATCACAATAACGTTATTTTGAGTTGATTATTTTTGCGGTATATAAATAGAAAAATTTCCCAGGACTTCCTATTTTGGTGGGATTTTTAGAGTTCCACAAGTATCCGAAAGTTACAGATTGCTACAGACTGTTCTGTTTTTGACAGATTCTGTTTTTTCGTGTGTTGTTTGCTTATTTTGATGCATCTATGGCTAGTATCGGGGGGTATGAACCATAGAGAAGTTGGAATACAGTAGGATTAACGCCAATATAAATAAAGAATGAGTTAATTACAGTACCTTAAGTGGTGGTTTTTCTTTTCTTGCACTAACGGAGCTTATGAAATTTCCTGTTGAGTTTTGTGTTGTCAAGTTTTCAAGTTTTGGGTAAAGATTTGATGGACTATGGAATAAGGAGTGGCAAGAGCCTAAGCTTGGGGATTCCCATGGCACCCTAAGATATTCAAGGATAACCAAAAGCCTAAGCTTGGGGATGCCCTGGAAGGCATCCCCTCTTTCGTCTTCGTCTATCGGTAACTTTACTTGGAGCTATATTTTTATTCACCACATGATATGTGTTTTGCTTGGAGCGTCTTGTATGATATTAGTCTTTGCTTTTTAGTTTACCATAATCATACTTGCTGTACACACCTTTTGGGAGAAACTCACTTGATTTAGAATTTACTAGAATACTCTATGCGCTTCACTTATATCTTTTGAGCTAGATAATTTTTGCTGTAGTGCTTCACTTATATATTTTAGAGCACGGTGGTGGTTTTGTTTTGAACAAATTGTTGATCTCTCATGCTTCACTTATATTATTTTGAGAGTCTTTTAGAACAGAATGGTATTTTCTATGGTTATAAAATTGGTCCTAGAATGATAGGCATCCAAGTTGGGTATAATAAAAACTATCATAGAAAGTGAATTGGATGCTATGATCAATCTGATGCTTGATAGTTGTTTTGAGATATGAGGATGGTGATATTAAAGTCATGCTAGTTGGGTAATTATGAATTTAAAGAATACTTGTGTTGAAGTTTGTGATTCCCGTAGCATGCACGTATGGTGAACCGCTTTGTGATGAAGTTGGAGCATAATTTATTTATTGATTGTCTTCCTTATGAGTGGCGGTCGGGGACGAGCGATGGTCTTTTCCTACCAATCTATCCCCCTAGGAGCATGCGCGTAGTACTTTGTTTTCAATGGCTTGTAGATTTTTGCAATAAGTATATGAGTTCTTTATGATTAATGTTGAGTCCATGGATTATACGCACTCTCACCCTTCCACCATTGCTAGTCTCTCTTGTGCCGCCCAACTTTCACCGGTACCATACACCCACCGTATACCTTCCTCAAAACAGCCACCATACCTACCTATTATGGCATTTCCATAGCCGTTCCGGGATATATTGCCATGCAACTTTCCACCATTCCGTTTATTATGACATGCATCGTCATTGTCATATTGCTCTTTGCATGATCATGTAGTTGACATCGTATCTGTGGCAAAGCCACCTTCATAATTTTTCATACATGTCACTCTTGATTCATTGCATATCCGGGTACACCACTGGAGGCATTCATATAGAGTCATATCTTGTTCTAGTCTTGAGTTGTAAATCAATAAAAGTGTGATGATCTTCATTATTAGAGCATTGTCCCAAGTGAGGAAAGGATGATGAAGATTATGATTCCCCCACAAGTCGGGATGGGACTTCGGACTTTACAAAAAAAAGAGGCCAAAGAAGTCCATATAAAAAAAGAGGCCAAAGAAGCCCACCAAATAAAAAGAGAGAGAAAAAGAGAGAGAAAAAGAGAGAAGGGACAATGCTACTATCCTTTTTACCACACTTGTGCTTCAAAGTAGCACCATGATCTTCATGATAGAGAGTCTCCTATGTTGTCACTTTCATATACTAGTGGGAATTTTTCATTATAGAACTTGGCTTGTATATTCAATGATGGGCTTCCTCAAAACGCCCTAGGTCTTCATGAGCAAGCAAGTTGGATGCACACTCACTTAGTTTCTTTTGTTGAGCTTTCATACATTTATAGCTCTAGTGCATCCATTGCATGGCAATCCCTACTCACTCACATTGATATTTATTAATGGTAATCTCCATAGCCCGTTGATACGCCTAGTTGATGTGAGACTATCTTCTCCTTTTTGTCTTCTCCACAACCACCAATCTATTCCACATATAATGCTATGTCCATGGCTCACGCTCATGTATTGTGTGAAAGTTGAAAAGGTTTGAGATTAATAAAGTATGAAACAATTGCTTGGCTTGTCATCGGGGTTGTGAATGATTAAATACTTTGTGTGATGAAGATAGAGCATAGCCAGACTATATGATTTTATAGGGATAACTTTCTTTAGCCATGCTATTTTGAGAAGACATGATTGCTTTGATTAGTATGCTTGAAGTATTACTATTTCTTATGTCAATATGAACTTTTATTTTTGAATCATTTGGATCTGAACATTCATGCCACAATAAAGAAAATTACATTGAGAATTGTGCTAGGTAGCATTCCACATCAAAAATTCTGTTTTTATCATTTACCTACTCGAGGATGAGCAGGAATTAAGCTTGGGGATGCTTGATACGTCTCCAACATATCTATAATTTTTTATTGTTCCATGCTATTATATTACCCGTTTTGGATGTTTATGGGCTTTACTTTACACTTTTATATCATTTTTTGGGACTAACCTACTAACCGGAGGCCCAACCCGAATTGCTGTTTTTTTGCCTATTTCAGTGTTTCAAAGAAAAGGAATATCAAACGGAGTCCAAACTGAATGAAACCTTCGGGAGCGATTTTTTTTGGAACAAACGCAATACAGGGGACTTGGAGTGGAAGTCAAGCAACAAGCAAGGCGGCCATGAGGGTGCCTGGCGCCCCCCCCCTAGGGGTGGGTGCGCCCCCCACCCTCGTGGGCCCCTCGAGCGTCCACTGACCTACTTCTTCCTCCTATATATATCCACGTACCCCGAAAACATCCAGGAGCACCATGAAAAACTATTTCCACCGCCGCAACCTTCTGTATCCGCGAGATCCCATCTTGGAGCCTTCGCCGGCGCTCCGTCGTATGGGGAATCGACCATGGAGGGCCTCTACATCATCTCCAAGGCCTCTCTGATGAGTTGTGAGTAGTTTAGCACAGACCTTCGGGTCCATAGTTATTAGCTAGATGGCTTCTTCTCTCTCTTTGAATCTCACTACAAAGTTCTCCTCAATCTTCTTGGAGATCTATTCGATGTAACTCTTTTTGCGGTGTGTTTGTCGAGATCCGATGAATTGTGGGTTTATGATCAAGTTTATCTATGAGAAATATTTGAATCTCCTCTGAATTCTTTTATGTGTGAATAAGTTATCTTTGCAAGTCTCTTCGAATTATCAGTTTGGTTTGGCCTACTAGATTGATCTTTCTTGCAGTACGAGAAGTGCTTAGCTTTGGGTTCAATCTTGCGGTGTCCTTTCCCAGTGACAGCAGGGGCAGCAAGGCACGTATTGTATTGTTGCCATCAAGGATAAAAAGTGGGGTTTATGTCATATTGCATGAGTTTATCCCTCTACATCATGTCATCATTCTTAATGCGTTACTCTGTTCTTCATGAACTTAATACTCTAGATGCAGGCAGAAGTCGGTCGATGTGTGGAGTAATAGTAGTAGATGCAGAATCGTTTCGATCTACTTGTCACGGACGTGATGCCTATATACATGATCATGCCTAGATAATCTCATAACTATGCACTTTTCTATTAATTGCTCGATAGTAATTTGTTTACCCACCGTAGTACTTATGTTATCTTGAGAGAAGCCACTAATGAAACCTATGGCCCCCGGGTCTATCTTTTATCTAAGTTTTCCATCTACTTTTATTTGCATCTTTTACTTTCCTATTTATATCATAAAAATACTAAAAATATTTATCTTATCATATTATCTCTATCAGATCTCACTTTCGCTAGTTACCGTGAAGGGATTGACAACCCCTTTATCGCGTTGGTTGCGAGGTTCTTGTTTGTTTGTGTAGGTGCATGGGATTTTTGAGGAGCCTCCTACTAGATTGATACCTTGGTTCTCAAAAAATGAGGGAAATACTTACGCTACTTTGTTGCATCACGCTTTCCTCTTCAAGGGAAAAACCAACGCAAGCTCAAGTCGTAGCAGTCACACAAAATACTCCCATCATGCACAACCCCGGTTTCAGCCAAGCAATTGGTTCATACTTTTTAACACGCTTCAGTGTTTTTCAACTCTCACGCAATACATGAGCGTAAGCCATGGATATAGCACTATGGGTGGAATAGAATATGATGATGGAGGTTGTGTGGAGAAGACAAAAAAATGAGAAAGTCTCACATTGACGAGGCTAATCAACGGGCTATGGAGATGCCCATCAATTGATGTAAACATGAGGAGTAGGGATTGCCATGCAACGGATGCACTAGAGCTATAAATGTATGAAAGCTCAACAAAAGAAACTAAGTGGGTGTGCATCCAACTTGCTTGCTCACGAAGACCTAGGGAATTTTGAGGAAGCCCATCATTGGAATATACAAGCCAAGTTCTATAATGAAAAATTCCCACTAGTATATGAAAGTGACAAAATAAGAGACTCTCTATCATAAAGATCATGGTGCTACTTTGAAGCACAAGTGTGGAAAAGGATAGTAACATTGTCCCCCCCTTTTTTGGGCCTTCATTTTTTTATTTGGCCTTTCTCTTTTTTGGCCTTTTTTGCCTTTCTTTTCAAGGGACAATGCTCTAATAATGATGAGCATCACACTTCTATTTATTTACAACTCATGGATTACAACTCGATACTAGAATAAAATATGACTCTATATGAATGCCTCCGGCGGTATACTGGGATGGGCAATGAATTAAGAGTGACATGTATGAAAAATTATGCATGGTGGCTTTGCCACAAATACGATGTCGACTACATGATCATGCAAGTCAATATGACAATGATGAAACGTGTCATAATAAATGGAACGGTGGAAAGTTGTATGGCAATATATCTCAGAATGACTATGGAAATGCCATAATAGGTAGGTATGGTGGCTGTTTTGAGGAAGATATAAGGAGGTTTATGTGTGATAGAGAGTATCATATCACGGGGTTTGGATGCACCGGCGAAGTTTGCACCAACTCTCAAGGTGAGAAAGGGCAATGCACGGTACCGTAGAGCTAGCAATGATGGAAGGGTAAGAGTGTGTATAATCCATGGACTCACATTAGTCATAAAGAACTCATATACTTATTGCAAAAGTTTTATTAGCCCTCAAAGCAAAGTACTACTATGCATGCTCCTAGGGGAAGGGTTGGTAGGAGTTAACCATCGCGCGATCCCGACTTCCACTCATAAGGAAGGCAATCAAAGGAGCATCCCATGCTACAAATTTGTTACATGACTTTTACCATACGTGCATGCTACGGGACTTGCCAACTTCAACACAAGTATTTCTCAATTTCATAATTACCCAACTAGCATGACTCTAACATTACCACCTTTATATCTCAAAACAATTATCAAGCATCAAATTGATCATAGTATTCAATTCACTTCCTATGATAGTTTTTATTATACCCAATTTGGATACCCATTATTCTAGGACCAATTTTTATAACCATAGAAAATACTATGATGTTCTAAAAGACTCTCAAAATAATATAAGTGAAGCATGAGAGATCAATAATTTCTACAAAATAAAACCACCGCCATGCTCTAAAAAGATATAAGTGAAGCACTAGAGCAAAATTGCCTAACTCAAAAGATATAAGTGAAGCACATAGAGTATTCTAATAAATTCCGAATCACGTGTCTCTCCCAAAAGGTGTGTACATCAAGGATGATTGTGGTAAACTAAAAAGCAAAGACTCATATCATACAAGACGCTCCATGCAAAACACATATCATGTGGTGAATAAAAATATAGCTTCAAGTAAAGTTACCGATAGACGAAGACGGAAGAGGGGATGCTGAAAGGATCGAGAAGAGGTGTCTAGAGGGGGGGTGATTAGACACTAAGTACCAAAAGTTGTAGTTTTTAATTTATTTAAGTTGGAGTGGAGTTTTTGGCACAAGTTTAACAATCACAATACATAACAAGCAAGCATGCAAAGAGTATATGAGCAGCGGAAAGTAAAGCATGCAACTTGCAAGAATGTAAAGGGATGGGATTGGAGAATTCAAACGCAATTGGAGACACGGATATTTTTGTCATGGTTCCGATAGGTGGTGCTATCGTACATCCATGTTGATGGAGACTTCAACCCACGAAGGGTAACGGCTGCGCGAGTCCACGGAGGGCTCCACCCAAGAAGGGTCCACGAAGAACCAACCTTGTCTATCCCGCCATGGCCATCGCCCACGAAGGACTTGCCTCACTAGCGGTAGATCTTCACGAAGTAGGCGATCTCCTTGCCCTTACAAACTCCTTGGTTCACTCCACAATCTTGTTGGAGGCTCCCAGGTGACACCTAGCCAATCTAGGAGACACCACTCTCCAAGAAGTAACAAATGGTGTGTTGATGATGAACTCCTTTCTCTTGTGCTTCAAATGATAGTCTCCCCAACACTCAACTCTCTCTCATGGGATTTGGATTTGGTGGAAAGAAGATTTGAGTGGAAAGCAACTTGGGGAAGGCTAGAGATCAAGATTCATATGGGAGGAATGGAATATCTTGGTCTCAACACATGAGTAGGTGGTTCT
Source organism: Triticum dicoccoides (assembly GCF_002162155.2). Lineage (NCBI taxonomy): Eukaryota > Viridiplantae > Streptophyta > Magnoliopsida > Poales > Poaceae > Triticum > Triticum dicoccoides. The sequence goes on from NC_041387.1 coordinate 128,939,138, forward strand.
CTCTCAGAAAATGTAAGTTGGAAGTGTAGGTTCGTTCTGATGGCTCTCTCCACGAATGAAGAGGAGGTGGAGGGGTATATATAGCCTCCACACAAAATCTAACCGTTACACACAACTTTCCAATCTCGGTGGGACTGAATTGAGAAACTCGGTCGGACCGATTCGGCAAATCTAGTGACCGTTAGGATTTTCGGTGGGACCGACATGCAACTCGGTAGGACCGATATGGTTAGGGTTAGGGCATAACGTAATCTCGGTGAGACCGATTACACAAACTCGGTGGGACCGATTTTGGTAATAAGCTAACCAGAGAGTTGGTCAGGGAAACTCGGTGGGACCGATTGGCTCATCTTGGTTGGACCGAAATGTTACGAAGAGGAACAGAGAGTTTGCATTGTAATCTCGATAGTACCGATTACTCAAACTCCGTGAGACCGATTTTGGTAATGGACATACACAGAGAGATTACAATCCCATCTCGGTGAGACCGAGATCCCTATCGGTGAGACCGATTTGCCTAGGGTTTGTGGCAGTGGCTAAGACATTTGAACTCGGTGGCACCGGATAGAAAGAATCGGTAGGGCCGAGTTAGACTTTTGGTTTAGGACATATGTGGATGTGAGAAAGTAGTTGAAGGCTTGGGAGCATATCACTAAGCACTTTGAGCAAGCAAGACATTAAGCAACACCTCATCCCCTCTTGATAGTATTGGCTTTTCCTATAGACTCAATGTGATCTTGGATCACTAAAATATAAAATGTAGAGTCTTGTGCTTGAAGCTTGAGCCAATCCTTTGCCCTTAGCATCTTGAAGGGGTTCCACATCCTTTAGTCCATGCCACTTCATTGTTGAACTTATCTGAAACATTCTAGGTAAAAGTGTTAGTCCAACAAGAGATATGTTGACATTAATTACCAAAATCACCCAGGAGCACTTGTGCTTTCAATCTCCCCCTTTTTGGTAATTGATGACAACATACATCAAAGCTTCAGATGAAGATATAGAGAATAACAAGTAAAGCTTTGGAAAGACATGTAACAAGCATAGGCTCCCCCTACATGTATGCAATCATGTGAATATGGAATATAGAAGCATGTGAGAGCATAACCATGAGAGAGTAGGCAATGTGTTACATATATCTTGGCTATATGCATCAGAGCAAAAGATGTGAATGTGGGAAATGTACCTTCATGCTCATGAGTCCTTCTTGCAACCAGTATGTACATCAGCAAGAATTCCTCATACACATGATTGTGATGCATATACTTACCTTGTGGTCTTGAGTTGGCTTAGGATGGAATGAACCTGTGAACATAAGGTTAGATAACACAGATGCACCTACTAGCCAGAGCAAACAGAAAGAACCACAAGAGTACCAAGACTGGGATGACATGTAGAGAGTGAGTACTAAGTACCACATTTGATATAGACATGCCCCCCAAAGGTAAAGATGTGCAATGAATTTAAAGAATTTCTTTCCCTTAGATGTCTTGCTCCCCATGATTCTAGCATGGGATACTGGGAGAAGATAGGGAACAGAAAATTATAGCTCAAAGAAACAAATGAACAGAGCTAATGCAAATAAGCACATATGAACATGTCTTTCACCTCAAGAAGACATGTAGCATCTCTCCTCTTGAACACCAAGCATCTGGGATCCTTGAAGATTACTCTCTCCTTGAGTATTCTCTCCCCTAGAGATATGATTAAGCTTTGATGTGATCTCTCTCTCCCCCTTTGACATCAATTTCCAAGAAGGGTCTTCTGGAATTTGTCGTGAATGGGTTTGGTCCTTGAGTCATAGCACAAAGCACCAAGGTAAATGTGATGCTGGTAGAGGACAAGATTCATTGAGTGGAGCTGGATCAAAAGTAATGCAGGAACAAATGGCAAAATGTCTTTCCTGTAGTGAAATTGGTGGCACCGAGTGGTATGCTTCGGTTGCACCGAAAGAATTCGGTTGGACCGAAAACAAGAGACTATTGTGACCGACTTCATCACAGAGAAAATACTTGTCACCTCAGCTCACTAGGCAAGTAAGATCTCATAAGGATTTGCAAGGAATTAACTGAAAGATTTGCAATGAATTTGATGCAGGGAATGCAGAACAAATAGAAAAGAAAAGAAATCTAGATGAAGTTTTTTTTAAAAAAAAAGAAAGAAAGGGGAAACAAATATGCAAGAGATAAATGCAAGAGCACAGAAAAGAACGCAAGAGAACTTCATCTGGAATTGGTCGGCGACAAAGTCACCCATGTTAGAGTATATTGACTTAGGAGTCAAGTGAGATCACTTGATCATAGGTCATACTCATCGTTTAAGCTCAAAATGGGGTTACCATTTTTCGTTTAAGCATCTTGATGTATTCACATCTTGTCGAGTGGCTTTGACTCATGACTTGGAGTAAAGCTTCTCTAAGATGGAATAACATACCTTGGGTGATGGTGTTGATCGTGATCATGTAGTTGAACTTATGTGGGTTGCTCAAGGTTGATGTAGCTCATCAAGAGTTGGGAGCACCACTTGGAATTTGAGTTCATCTACCTACATGGGTTAGTTTTTGCAAGGAAGAGCACTTGTGTATCCAAAATGACAATCATGAAGTTCAATAATAAATTTGTCAAAGGATATGTTTGAATGGTTCCATGCTTCCTTGTCTTCAACCACTGTTGTGTAGAGACTTGGTGATATAGAGATTGCTCAAGATGTGAGTGGGTTGCAATCTCATGGACTTAGATTCATCCAAGTACCTACAAGGGTTAGATAACATGCAAGGTGCAAATATATCCAAGACATAAGATCATCAAAAGAGAAATATCAAGGATTAGTCATAGGCTCATGTCTTGCATGTATGAAATGGAGTTCCTACTCCAAGTTTGAGGCATCAATGATGTTCAATTCACCTCTTAACTTGAAAAACACTTTCTCATCAAGTGGTTTGGTGAAAATATCTGCTAATTGTTTTTCGGTGCGAACATGCTTAAGATTAATGTCCCCTTTGGCAACATGATCTCGAATGAAATGATGACGAACTTCAATATGCTTAGTTCGAGAGTGTTGCACGAGATTGTGAGCAATATTGATAGCACTTTGATTGTCACAAAGTAATGGAACATGTTTCACATATATCCCATAATATTTAAGAGTCTGGGTCATCCAAAGTAATTGAGCACAACATGAACCAGCGGCGATGTATTCCGCTTCGACGGTGGATAAGGATACTGAGTTTTGTTTCTTGGAAGACCAAGATACAAGAGATCTACCAAGAAATTGACAAGTACCCAAAGTGGACTTTCTATCAACCTTGTCACCGGCATAGTCCGAGTCGGAGTAGCCAACAAGATCGAAAGAGGCCCTCTTTGGATACCAAATGCCAAAGTTTGGTGTATGGATTAAGTATCTCACTATCCTTTTCACAGCCTTAAGATGACATTCTTTAGGAGTAGCTTGATATCATGCACACATGCACACACTTAGCATGATATCGGGACGTGAAGCACATAGATATAACAATGAACCAATCATAGAGCGATAAACCTTTTGGTTGACCGGTTCACCATCTTTGGTCAAATCGAGATGTCCACTAGTAGGCATGGGTGTAGTCATAACTTTGCATTCTTGCATATTGAACTTCTTGAATAAGTCCTTGGTGTACTTCATTTGAGAGACAAAGGTACCTTCCTTAGTTTGCTTGATTTGCAAACCAAGAAAGAATTTGAGTTCACTCATCATAGACATCTCAAACTTCTCCGACATTAGCTTTCCAAACTTTCCACTAAAATGGGGGTTAGTTGATCCAAATATAATATCATCAACATAAATTTGGCATACAAATAGTTCTCCATTGACCCTTTTAGTAAAGAGAGTAGAATCTATTTTTCCAATTTCAAAGCCTTTTTCAATAAGGAACTTAGTCAAGCATTTATACCAAGCTCTAGGAGCTTGTTTAAGACCATAAAGAGCTTTGTGAAGTTTGTAAACATGATTAGGTTTCTTAGGATTAACAAAGTCGGGAGGTTGCTTAACATAGACTTCCTCCTCTATTTCACCATTTAGAATAAGCACTTTTAATGTCCATTTGGTACAAGGTGATATCATGGTGATTAGCATAGGCAAGTAAGATGTGAATGGACTCAAGTCTAGCGACGGGAGCATAAGTCTCACCATAGTCCATACCTTCGACTTGTGTGTAGCCTTCGGCGACGAGACGTGCATTGTTGCGAACTACTTGTCCATCTTCATCTTGCTTGTTATGAAACACCCATTTGGTACCGATAATGTTGTGGTTGTTGTCGGGCTTCTCAACCAATGTCCAAACTTGATTTCTCTCAAAGTTGTATAGCTCTTCATGCATAGCGTTTATCCAATATGGATCTTTGTAAGTGCATCTAGTGCCAACCCTAGTTGGTTTTGGAGTATTGACGACAAAGTTGGTTGAGGGACTAATGCGTTTGTGAGAATTGCAGGATAACGCAGGTAGTGTCCCTCATTGATTCGGTTTACCTACCGGAGATGACCCCTAAAAATGTATGAAGACATTGAAGACAATGGTGGTAAGAGAAGATATTCATATTGAAGACTATGACATGAGAAGACATTGTGTGAAGACTATGGAGCGCGAAGACTGTGTGGTTTCGTCATTTCATTTTCTTCTTTGTTGAGTCATTGGAACCACTGTACTGTTAAGTGGGGTCCAAGTGAACTAAGTCAGAGTGACTGATGTGATGCTCAACTCAAATCCTATGTCTTCGAGCGAAGGCAATGAGAGCAAATCTTATCCAGAGTTGGATGAGTCAGCTTTGCTTGTAGCCCAAGTAAAGTTGCCGCGTGTGTTTGAAATCTGACCGTTGGAACACATGTCAGTTCCTTAGTGACCCAGGGTCATTTTGGACAAATCAGGTCGGGTTGCCTAGTGGCTATAAATAGCCCACCCCCTACACCATAAATTGGTGGCTGCTCAGAGTTTGTGCATAGCTTTTGTCGTTTGAGAGCAACCCACCTCGAAGCATTTGAGAGAGAAAAATCCTTGCGAGGACAAAGCCCAAACACCCAGAGTCAAAGAGTGTTAGGCATCACTGAAGTCTTATTACACTTGAGGACTGTGAATCCTCCAGCCGGTTAGGCGTCGCGTTCTGAGCATCCAAGAGTCATTGTGGATTGCCGGTGAACAAAGTCTGTGAAGGTTTGGAAGTCTCCCTTGAAGACTTACCAGAGTGATTGGGCGAGGACTGGGTGTCCTTAGCTCAAGGGGAATAAGGTGAAGACACGGTCTTCTAAGTTAAATCTCAGCCTCCCTAACCAGACGTACAGTTGTCACAGCAACTGGAACTGGTCCAACAAATCCTGTGTCTTCAACAAGCAACTGGTTCTATCCCTTCCCAACTTTACTTTAGTTTGTCTTCGTGAAGTCATTGCCTATCTGTTTATCTGTTTGACTTCATTGCTTGACTACTATTGTTGATTGGCTTCATACTATCTTCCATCTTGATCCTTACTACCTAGCTGCTATTAGTCCAGTACTTTCACATCATTACATACTTGACTATGGCTTGCTCAGGATAGTTTATCTTCCGCTGCATAACTATTAGGTCATTTCTGTTGTTTGTCTTCGAAACTTCCAAGTTTTGAAGACTTTCATAAAAATCGCCTATTCACCCCCCCCCCCTCTAGTCGATAGTAGCACTTTCAATTGGTATCAGAGTAAGGTACTCCCTTGTTCTGTGTGATTCGGTTTAACCACCTAGAGTTTCAGCTATGTCGACTGCAGGGATAATCAAAGTCTCCACTGCTTGCCCCATGTTCGATGGAATTGAATATCCCTACTGGAAGAATAAGATGCTTATGCATCTTGAAGCCTTTGATGTCGACCTCTGGTATGTCGTCAAGAATGGTGTTCCCAAAACTGGTGAAGGTGTCACCCCCACTGATGTCAAGAAGTTCATTCAACTGGACTCTACTGCAAAGAACATCATCTGTGGTCATCTGACCAAAGGACAGTATGGTCGTGTAAGTGCTCTGGAAACGTCGAAGCTAGTCTGGGACTGGCTATCCAAGGTCAACGAAGGCGTCTCAACCCAGAGAGATCAAAGAATCAGTGTTCTTCGCAACCTCTTCAACCGTTTCAAGAGAAATGACAATGAAAATGTCCAGCTCACGTTTGATCGCCTCACTGATATCACAAATGAACTTCAAGCTCTTGGCACAACTGAGATTACCAAGCATGAAATCGTCAAGACACTATTGCGATCACTTGATAGCTCCTTTGACACCCTTGCCCTCATGATACAAGAACGTCCTGACTTCAAGACACTCGATCCGTCTGATATACTTGAGAGGCTCAACACACATGAGTTCCAGCTATCTGAGAAAAGAGATATCTATGGCCCAAACTATGGCCGAACTCGTGCTTTGAAGGCAAAAGTTGTTTCCTCATCTGAAGAAGAATCTGACTGCAGTTCTGAAGATCCTGAAGACATTGGAAGGGAACTTGCTATGCTTGTGAAGAAGTTCCAGAAATTCACCAAGAAGAAAGGCTTCAGAAAGTCTTCACGATCCAGCTCAAGGAATGATGAAGCTTCCGCCCATGATCACAAGAAGAGAACCTGCCACAAGTGCAAGAAACCCGGTCACTACATATCTGAGTGTCCACAGTGGGACAATGAGAAGAAGAAGAAGAAAACCAAGGAATATGATTCTGATGACAAGAAGAAGAAGAAATCCTCAAAGTCTTCTAAGTCTTCTTCCAAGTCTTCATCATACAAGAAGAGCTCATCTGGCAAGGCTCGTGCTTTTGTTGGCAAGGAAATGGATTCAGAGGAGGAGTCTGCTTCTGAGGAGGCGGAGGTGGAGTCTGGAGAGGAGTCTGACCCTGGCGTTGCAAGTCTGGCTTTAGCCACAGCGTATGTCGCCAAGTCCATCTTCAAGACTGAAGACAATGACTTCCACACCAACGCTGAAGCTAATGACAAAGACGATCCTACTCCCACCTACTGCTTCATGGCACGTGGTGCCAAGGTAAAATCACGCGATGCTTACTTTCAAACTTCAAGTGAAGATGACTCTGATTGTGAATCCAAACCCAGCTACAAAACACTTGTTAAAATTGCAACTGAACAACAAAAGGCTATGGAACATACTCAAAAACTGTTAGACAAAAGCGATGACCTGTTGGACGCTGAATTGACACGTTCACAGTCCTTAGTTGATGACATAAAAAATCTTCATGCTAAGTACCAAGAACTTGAAGGTTGTCATGAATCGCTCTCAACTACTTATGAAAGGCTCTCCTATGATTATCTCCAAAGGAAACAAGATCTTGAGAAATTGAGAGCGGCTCATGAAGATCTTCAAAAGGTGAATGAGTCACTTCGCGCTCAATAGATCAGTTCCGCTCAGGATGGATTTGAACCACCATGTCTAAAATGCATTGAGCGTGATAACGCTACATCTGTTGCTGAATGTTCCACTGCTGCTACTGTTTCATTGTCTTCACCTACTAATGTGGTTACTAACCCCTCTGCGGAGGATACCACTGCTGTTGCTGATGAAAATGCTATGTTGAAGACATTGCTTGAAACAGGGATGTACAAAAGTTTGAAGGGACATCAGACTCTCTGTGATGTCCTCAAAAAGCAGATTCTGAACCGAAACCCTAGGAAAGAGGGTGTTGTGTTCGAAAGGAAAATGAATGTTGATGGCTCGTACTGGAAGCCTGAGCAGTACCCCAAAATCACATGGGATGCTGCAAAGGAACCTTCAGTAGATCCATCCACCTTATATGGCTTTACCTGTGCTAATCCTATTGTCATTGATGAATCCTTTGATGCAAACTATAAGCTGTTCAAAAATCAGAATGGTGAAGTGTTTGCCAGGTACATTGGTACTAACTGCAGGAATGGACCACCTATGAAGAAGATCTGGGTACCTAAGCAGTACATTGAGAATCTTCCTGTGAATGTCGTCATGACACCACCAAGGAAGAAGATAAACCCCAGACCAATAGATTCATGTGGCCCAAAGGCTTCATACAGATACAGGACTCACATGAGTCACTCTAACGCCAATGTTTTGCAGGGAAATCATGCTCAGACTTATGAATATGAGCGTGTATCTTCGAACCGCTATGTTCATAGGACTAAGAACTTTTCTGCTTATTCACATGAGTATCATTCATCTCCTGCAAGGCTATTTGCTAGGGCTTCAAAGCCAAAATTCTCAGATGCTGCACTTAGACTCATCGCTTCTAAGCCCCCACTAAAGATGTGGGTGGCAAAGAAGAACTAACTCTCTTTTGCAGAAAACGGTCTCCAGCCAGCAATCAATGGCGTCCACTACTATTGCTGGGGACCTAAAACTCATTTAGGACGCACGTTAAAATGTCATTCTATATACTTCACATCTGAATCTCTTATCAGTCATACTATGTCCTAACCTTGATATAAGATGTGACTGTCCCTATATGTGTCAAATGCGTATGCTTCACAACACTCTTGTGAAGCCTATCCTCCTAACTGCACTGTAGGGCACATCACCAAAAGCTTCAGAATGAATTATGGACAGTGGATGCACAAATCATATGACTGGTGATCGAAGTCTTCTCATGGACTCAACCTTACGTCCATCCGACCAGAGTCACATTAAATTTGCTGACACCGGTAAAAGCAAGGTATTGGGTCTAGGTAGAGTTGCAATCTCAAAGGATCAACACATGGATAAAGTGATGCTTGTTGAATCCCTTGGTTTCAACTTAATGTCTGTCTCAATGCTTTGTGACTTGAACATGATTGTGATATTTGGCAAATATCGTTGCCTTGTACTAATGGAATCTGACAAATCTCTAGTCTTTGAAGGGTATCGAAAAGATGATCTATACATGGTAGATTTCTCAGCAGGTCCACAGCTTGTCGTGTGTCTTCTTACAAAAGCTTCAGAATCCTGGCTCTGGCATCGAAGGCTGGGACATGCTGGCATGAGGAACTTACACTCACTCATCAAGAAGAAGCATGTCATTGGCATTGAGAATGTCAAGTTCAAGAAGGATCATTTGTGTGGTGCCTGTGAAGCTGGAAAGATGACAAGGGCAAAGCACCCCTCGAAGACAATCATGACAACATCTCAACCCTTCGAGCTATTACACATGGACTTATTTGGACCTACTCACTACTCCACCCTCACAACAACTGCCTGTCTCTATGGCCGTCATTGTTGATGACTACTCAAGATACACATGGGTTCATATAATTCTTTACAAGACTGAAGTGCAAGATGTCTTCAGGCGCTTCGCAAATCGAGCAATGAACAATTATGGCATAAAGATCAAGCACATTAGAAGTGACAATGGCAGTGAATTCAAGAACACTGGACTTGATCTGTATCTGGATACAATGGGAATCACTCATGAGTTCTCTGCTCCATACACACCTCGGCAAAATGGCATCGTTGAGCGCAAAAACAGAACCCTCATTGAGATGGCTCGAACAATGCTAGATGAGTACAAGACACCAAGAAATTTCTGGCCTGAAGCTATTAATACAGCATGTCACATCATCAACCGTGTGTACATCCATAAGCTTCTGAACAAAACATCTTATGAGCTCCTTACTGGCAAGAAGCCAAACGTCAGTTACTTCAGAGTGTTTGGAGCTAGATGCTGGATCAAGGATCCCCATCACAAGTCAAAATTTGCACCTAAGGCTCACGAAGGCTTCATGCTTGGCTATGGAAAGGATTCACACTCCTACAGAGTCTTCAACCTTTATCTCTACAAAATCGTTGAAACTGTGGACGTGAAATTTGATGAAACCAATGGTTCACAGAGAGAGATTCTGCCAAATACACTAGATGAGGCTCCTTCAAACGAGTCAATCAAGCTAATGGGAACTGGTGAAATCATGCCCTCTGAAGCACAGCCAGAAGAGGAACTTATCATCTCTGCACCAAATCAACCTGAAGACAATGCTCAGACCGAAGACAATCCTCCCAATGATGACAATGATCAGCCAGAGCAAAATCTTCGTCCTGTTCATCCTCGTGTTGCAAATGAAGTTCAAATAGAGAAGATAATTGACAGCATCAATGCACCTGGTCCGCTCACTCGATCAAGAGCAACACAGCTAGCAAACTTCTGTGGCACTTTTCATTTGTGTCTATATCAGAACCCAAGAAAGTTGCTGAAGCTTTTATGGAACCTGAATGGATTCAAGCCATCCAAGAAGAACTTCAACAGTTCAAACTAAATAATGTCTGGGAACTTGTCAAGTGACCTGACCCTCGCAAGCATAACATTATTGGAACAAAGTGGATATATCGAAACAAGCAAGATGAGCCTGGTCAAGTCGTCAGAAACAAAGCACGTCTTGTGGCTCAAGGATGCACTCAAGTTGAAGGAATTGACTTCGATGAAACATTTGCTCCTGTTGCTAGGCTTGAAGCTATTCGCATACTGCTAGCCTACGCTAATCATCACAATATCTTGCTATATCAAATGGATGTAAAGAGTGCATTTCTCAATGGCAAGATTGAAGAAGAAGTATATGTCGCACAACCACCTGGCTTTGAAGATCCAAAACATCTTTATATGGTGTACAAGCTAAACAAAGCACTGTATGGCCTCAAACAAGCTCCTCGTGCCTGGTATGATACAATCAAAGACTTCCTGAAGAGCAAAGGCTTCAAACCTGGATCCCTCGATCCCACACTCTTCACGAAGACATATGATGGTGAACTGTTTGTGTGCCAAATATATGTGGATGACATAATCTTCGGCTGCACCAACCAGAAATATAGTGATGAGTTTGGGTACATGATGCAAGAGCAATATCAAATGTCCATGATGGGTGAGCTGAAGTTCTTCCTTGGTCTTCAAATTCGTTAGCAACGAAATGGCATCTTCATATCTCAAGAAAAATATCTCAAAGATTGTCCAAAGAAGTTTGGAATGGAAGACTGCAAAGGCTACATGACGCCAATGCCAGCCAAACACCATCTTGGTCCCGACGACAATGGTAAAGAGTTCGATCAAAAGGTATACCGCTCCATGATTGGTTCTTTGCTTTATTTATGTGCATCTAGGCCAGATATTATGCTTAGTGTTTGCATGTGTGCTCGATTCCAAGCGGCACCAAAGGAATCGCATCACTTAGCTGTGAAGCAAATTCTTCGATATTTGGCTTACACCCCAACACTCGGATTATGGTATCCCAAGGGCTCAAAATTCGATTTGGTTGGATTCTTGGATGCTGATTATGCTGGTGACAAGGTGGATCGCAAGTCTACATCAGGCACATGTCATTTTCTTGGTCGATCACTTGTCTGTTGGTCTTCAAAGAAGCAGAACTATGTATCACTCTCAACTGCTGAATCTGAATACATTGTTGCTGGATCCTGTTGTGCTCAGCTTCTATGGATGAAGCAAACTCTCAAGGATTATGGCATCAACCTGAAACAAGTACCTCTCTTCTGCGACAACGAAAGTGCCATCAAAATAGCCAACAATCCAGTCCAACATTCGAAGACAAAGCACATTGAAATTCGTCATCACTTTCTCAGATATCATGTTATGAAGAAAGATATCGATATCATTCACGTCAACACAGAAGAGCAACTGGCAGATATCTTCACAAAGCCCTTGGATGAGAAAAGGTTTTGCAAGTTACGGTGTGAGCTAAATATCTTGGAATCCTCTAATGTCCTGTGATCAGGCACACATCCTAACACTTATGCATGTTGATGACTTAGATGTTCAACACACAAAGTAATGTATATCTTCAATCAATGAAGATTTACACTCTGAGTGTGAACATATTAACATGGAATTTGACTTCGGAGCGCCACGATAATTGTGCGCCGTGTATGGGTCTAATACTTCCTATACGGTGGGTAACGCCACCACCAACTTTCTCTGTTTGAAGTGTTTCACTCATGGCGTTATATTGCAACGACTTCGCATTTGGTTTGTCTTCAGTTTCAATATGTCTTCATGACTCTCTACACTATGATGATTTGATTGCTTTCATATATATATACTAGTGTTCTGTCCTCTATAGCATTCACTTATAGCTATGTCTTCAAGATTGGATCTTTTGAACTAAGTGAATGTGATCGGACCCTAACCTCTCTATGCTTCCTATCTCAAACTCTATCTGTCCAAATCATATGCATTCTATTGAAACTGTCAAATGTCTTCTCTGCATCCTTGTCAGCAGAAGGCAAAGAGACAAACATTAAATCTGTTTTAAATGTCTTATCTTTATTGTTGAAATCCGAAGAAGCCGGAACAACTCTCCGACATGCCTGGCGGGCGTGGGAACGTGGGACAACTCTGAGTATGTTGCATGCTTGCCACGTGCCCCTCAGATGTGAACCGCCAGGGGCACCAGCGTAATTGCGTTGTGTCTCTCACCTACTTATGAATACTTGTCCCCTGCGGTAAAGAAATCCTTCTTCCACCTCTCCACCTCCGTCAAAACCCTAGCGCCACCGCTAGCTCGCAACGACGCCGGCGACGAAGCGCTTAGCTGCCGCGACTTCTCCGACGCCGTCCTCACGCCGGCCGCGGACATCGTCCTCTCCGCCGTCGTCGTAGGTGTCCTCCGTCGCCAAGTTAGGGCACGGTGGGCTGAACTGCTCGGTCTCCTATTCTTCCCATCTAGCAGTTCTTCGTGCGGTAATTATAACTCTCTTTTTACCACCTTTTTGATCTTCAAGATTCATCATGTTTACCGAAAGTGGTTTCTGTCTGTTCAAGTTAGATCTATTCTGTCTGCATCTCATACTGCCTAGTCGATTCACTTAGATTTCCTGTCTAGTTTGATTCCTCACTTGTACTTATTCGCGGATTGGTACAAATCTGGAACCAACTCACCTATATAAGTGAATGTCTTCGCATCATGAGGTCAATGTCTTCAAACTGATTTATCTTCAAAATCTTCTGAGAATGCATATGACCTCTTCCCCTTCCCTCGCATCTCTAATGCTGTCACAGGTACATGTCCGTGGGAGAATCCCTTGGTTCTCATAGTCTGCATTCTTTTGCAGAATACTTACAGCATCATATCAATTCTCCTGAAGCCAGGTCCTGCTTGACCAGCAAGCATAAGTCTTTGAAGCCTTTGAACGTATTGAAGCCATTCAGCTTGAAGTTCATGGCTGCAGAAAAATCAGCAAGGAAGGGTGGCAGACAGCGCAGAGAAGGAACATCCAAAGATTTGCCTGATGACTTAGCAGAACTATACAAGACAGATCCCGAAGAGAATTATCATCAGAGAAAGACGTGAATCCAATGGATTCGACGCTATTGGGCTGAGGAGTGGTTCAAGTACAAGTTTGTGACGAAGGAATATGCAGAGAAGAATGCCATCAAGAGACCTTGGGGTGATATCCTCTATCGAGGCCTTCAACCCAAGAGCAGAACTGAAGCCATTGATCAAGGCTTCTATCCTTGCATGGTCCATGGACCACAGCCTGAGAACGCAGATCCCACTTCACTACTCTGGTGTCGTGATGACTCTCTCTTCAAGCGCAACTACCAGTTTGCTGTGGCTTCAGCCAAGAAGAACAAGAAGTCCTTGGGCTTGGACTTCAACCTAGGTCCCTCTGCTCCTCGTGCTGACGGCTCCCGTGACGCTAATCCCAATGAGATTGGCCCCTTCGCCAACCTTGACGGCCTCATCACCTACATCATGGTCCAAGGTGCCAGAGTAGATCATTCTGACAATGGTGCTGACTCCGATGAAGCCCATGCTCCTCCTCCAAAGCCGCAGAAGCAAAAGAAGTCAAAGGCTTCAACCTCAGCTGCACCTCCAAAGAATTCTCGTGCGAAGCCACTGGCCACTGCACCTCCTGAAGCCAGTGTGCAGTCTGAAGATCAATCCCGTGTCTCCAAGAGAACGGAGAAGAAGAAACAACTTGTCAGACCATCTGATCAAAGAGCCTTGACTCCTGCTGCAATTCTTCGTGAAGAACCCATTGATCTGTCAAGTGATGAAGATCTTGCTGATGATGCCCTTGAGCAGCTGATAAAGAGCAAGGAAGAAGCAGAAATCTTCAGCAACTTGCCTCTCTTTGATGTGGCCATCATCCACAATTTCATTGATGAGTGGTTCGACACCCTCAATGTCAGCTTTAAAGATTTACAGCTTCCCATTGGCCTCAGTGTCTCCTTCTATGGAGCCATTGCTTCTGAGCTTGCTCTCGCTCAGCGCATCGTTGAGCTCAAGAACAAGATTGACTATGAGAAGGCTCAATTCAAGAAGCATGTGGCCAAGCTAAGTGTTGAAGACGTCCAAAACTTCAAAGTCATGCTACATGAGCTTAAAGAAGCTTTTCTGAAGAAGCGTGAAGAAGCTCAGGGCTCTCAAGAGCGCATGAAGATTTTGGCTGATAAGTGTGTGCGTGCCTACAATGAGGCTGAGAAGAGCAAGTCACTTGGCCGTCCTGGCATTGACCCCAGGATGGCAGCAAAAAGGAAGAAGAAGCTTTCTGCTGAACTGCCTGAACCTTCAAGCCAAGAAGCCCCTCGCATTATCTTCCCAAGCAGCATGACTGGCTCGAAGCCAAAGGTCACCACAACCGCTTCAGAACAGAAGAAGACGAGGGTTGCCGAGGCTGAAGCCAGAAAGAGAAAGAACACTGAAGCCTCTGATGCCGCTCCCTCCAAGAAGAAGCGCAAGACCAAGAAGACTAGGGCTGGTTCCACAGAGCCCTTAGTTGTTGAACCCATTTTTGTGGTTCGCCCAGCGTCAGAACATCAAGAACGACGGATGGTAGTCCATGAGCCTGCTCCCACAGAGGCACATGAAGCTGAAGATATTCCAGCAGTTGAACCCACCGCTGCTCAAGACATTGGTCATGATGACAATGTAGCTGATGATGAAGTTCTTCCTCAGATCGAACATGAAGTGGTATCATCGCCTGTTCATACGAACAGCGAACTCATCAGCATTGGTCGTCCTTTGACGCCAATTGCTCAGGATGCATCGTGGGCTGATCACCCACAACAACAAGACTCCCCCAGTACTCCCCAACAACAACAACAAGCTACATCCCCCATGCAAGAAGAGGATGAAGACTATGAGGCCCAGCCAACACCATCTCCTAAGGAGAAGCCAGCACTTCGCAGGCTTCGCAAAGGACTAAGGCCTCAAGTCCCCCTGTCGAGCGTCCCAGAAGGAGAAGTGCAACGTTCACCTGTTGCACGCCAAGTATTTTCTGAACCTGCTCCCACTGTGAATGTCTCCGAGTCTGAAGCACATGCTGCTGAAGACATTCCGGCTGCATCAGCCAAAGAAAATCAAGAAGAAGTACGTGTACCTACTCCCCCAGTGATTGAAGAAGAAGCAGTTCCAGATGTGAATGTGCCTGTGCCCGACCCTCCTGTTCATCAAGAGGAGGTTGACAATGTTGAGGCTGCCACCGCCAACGCCAATGAAGCCAATGACGTAGTCATGGCTGACGCTGATGTGGAGCCTGCACCAACTAGTGTGCCTGAAGCAAATGTGGCCACTGAACCTGAAACCAATGAGGATGCTGCACCAGAAGCCAATATGACGACTGCCCCCGAAGCACCTGTTGTGCAGCCTGACGCCTCAGCTGTTGCCCCTGCTCCTATTCCGCCACCAAGGCCTCACACCATTGAGCAAGCATACAATTACGGTCAGCTTATCACTGTCTGATGGCCCATTCTGGTGCCTCCGCCTACTGCCTCAGGACCTCAATTTGACTATCATGTTGAGCATAGGCCTCAGGTCCAGAAGCCTAAGCCAAGATTGCCAAGGTTTCCAGGTACTGCCAACTCACCAGGGTCCTTCAATGCAAATGGCTTCAAAAGCCACAATACCTTCTTTGACAGCGCCAAGAACCCCTACTCCAAGCCAAGGATATCATCAGATCGGTTCTGGAGCTATCAGCAGAGAAGCTATTACTCCTGCGTTCTGTATGATCAAGGGCGCATTTTCCCTCATATGCGCCTTGATACTAAAGCCATTGCTGGACTGTCGTGCTTAGAAGAAGCACTTGATTGCTTTCGTGATGCTGGTCTACTCCACTTTGTGACAGACAAAGAACATTGGAATGAAGAGCTATTGCTTCAATTCTATGCCACTCTACACATTCGCGGCTACAACAGAGACATCAAGACATGGGTTCTCGAGTGGATGACTGGAAATGTTCATCATGAAGCCAAAGCTATGGATATCATCGAGCTTACAGGGCTAGCCACTCCTGGAGAACTATATGAACCTGACTGTCAGCTACACCGCAATGCTGTGGAGAGCATCCTTCATAAGCCAGAACCCAATATGAGCCAGATGTTAAGCATGATGAAGCCCTTGCCATCTGACGCTAAATATCCAACAGATTTCTTTGTTGAAGACCTTGAGTATCTGCCTCACACCATATATCATATCATCAAGCGAACTCTATGGCCTATCAAAGGACATTCATCAGCGGCCAAGCTTGAAGGAGCTATGAAGACTTTGGTCTTCTATATTCTCAATGGCATCAGCTTCAACACTCAAGAATTCTTCATCAGGCAACTTGCTGCTTCCGGCTCTGACCTGTTTGGTCTGAAGTTTTATGCTCCATGGGTCATGCGCCTCATCAAGCGACACTCATCTGTAAATTACCAGCCCTCTGCTCGCAATCATATAATCTTTATGCCAGAGGTTGATATGTCAGTTGATGCTATATACTCTGACCCTGCCAAGACACCTCTTTGTCTTCAGAATGTTGAGCACCAAAGCTTCACTCAGCCTATTGAAGGTGTTCAAGCAGCGACACGAATCTATCCACTGGCTGGTAACACTCGTCTGCCTCATCGAGCACCAACTGAAGCCACTGAAAGCACCATTGCACAAAGGCCTCGGAAGCGTTCTCGTGTTCTCAATGACTAAGAACATCTTGTGGCTCTTCATCAGAAACAGGAAAGCATCATTTTTGGCTCAAGAGACAGATGCAAAGCCTCTTGGTGGATGTCAATCGCATTCGCAACCTTGCCACCAAGAATGCCTTTGTTGCTCATGAAACTTGCCGGCGATCATGGAAGTGTTTGACACGGCTCAGTGCTGAACCTGATCTTCAAGACGATGGCTTCAATGAAAGATTCCAGTTTGACTCCACTCCTCCAGGGACTGCTGTCCTACGTCGAACTCCATCTCTTGAAGACTCTGAATATTCTTCCTCCGCGGCAACGGTAAATGCCAGAGTGATCGATGATGAAGATGATGCTACTTCACCACCTCCTACAACTGCGCGCATCGACACTACACCAAGTTCATCTGCACCGCCACCCAACGCCGACAACCCTGCTGCTTCACCTTCTCATGATGACGAGTAGATGCTCTATGTCTTCAAACCTTTTTGGTCCTTACTGACAAAAGGGGGAGAAGCGTATGAGTTGATAGTCTTCAAGCGGGTTCATATGGGCGGTTGCATTATATTTTGCTTCGTGCTTACAACTCTTGCTTTTGAAACATTTGGTTCTTTTGAGTTGTAACACCTAAACTTGATGGTCGTCTGCTACTTATTTGCTTTACTATGATGCGATGACAAATTCCGCATGTGCGATGATAACTTCCGCACTTAAATCATTCTGCAGACGTCCATTTTTCATTATGCATGTCATTCTACTTGCTATATCAATTCATGCATGATGAATTATCTTCATAAGTTGAAGTGGATCTCCACAAGTACAACCTGCCATGTGCATTTGCATTCCAAAAGCAAATAACTTATATGCACATCTTCAGGGGGAGCCCTTGCAACTTATGAAGACAATTCCCTATCCTTACAATTTCACATACTTTATCCCCGTTGAAAACTTCAACCAGTTTGTCATCAATCACCAAAAAGGAGGAGATTGTAAGTGCATCTAGTGCCATCCCTAGTTGGTTTTGGAGTATTGACGACAAACTTGGTTGAGGGACTACGTCTGTGAGAATTGCGGGATAACGCAGGTAGTGTCCCTCATTGATTTGGTTTACCTACCGGAGATGACCCCTAAAAATGTATGAAGACATTGAAGACAATGGTGATAAGAGAAGATATTCATATTGAAGACTATGACATGAGAAAACATTGTGTGAAGACTATGGAGCGCGAAGACTGTGTGGTTTCATCGTTTCATTTTCTTCTTTGTTGAGTCATAGGAACCACCGTACTGTTAAGTGGGGTCCAAGTGAACTAAGTCAGAGTGACTGATGTGATGCTCAACTCAAATCCTATGTCTTCGAGCGAAGACAATGAGAGCAAATCTTATCCAGAGCTGGATGAGTCAGCTTTGCTTGTAGCCCAAGTAAAGTTGCCGCGTGTGTTTGAAATCTGACCGTTGGAACACGTGTCAGTTCCTTAGTGACCCAGGGTCATTTTGGACAAATCAGGTCGGGTTGCCTAGTGGCTATAAATAGCCCACCCCCTACACCATAAATTGGTGGCTGCTCAGAGTTTGTGCACGGCTTTTGTCGTTTGAGAGCAACCCACCTCGAAGCATTTGAGAGAGACAAATCCTTGCGAGGACAAAGCCCAAACACCCAGAGCCAAAGAGTGTTAGGCATCACTGAAGTCTTTCTATCTGTGTGACCTGAAGACTTATTACACTTGAGGACTGTGAATCCTCCAGCCGGTTAGGCGTCGCGTTCTGAGCATCCAAGAGTCATTGTGGATTGCCGGTGAACGAAGTCTGTGAAGGTTTGGAAGTCTCCCTTGAAGACTTACCAGAGTGATTGGGCGAGGACTGGGTGTCCTTAGCTCAAGGGGAATAAGGTGAAGACACGGTCTTCTGAGTTAAATCTCAGCCTCCCTAACTAGACGTATAGTTGTCACAGCAACTGGAACTGGTCCAACAAATCCTGTGTCTTCAACAAGCAACTAGTTCTATCCTTCCCAACTTTACTTTAGTTTGTCTTCGTGAAGTCATTGCCTATCTGTTTATCTGTTTGACTTCATTGCTTGACTACTACTGTTGATTGGCTTCATACTATCTTCCATCTTGATCCTTACTACCTAGCTGCTATTAGTCCTGTACTTTCACATCGTTACATACTTGACTATGGCTTGCTCAAGATAGTTTATCTTCCGCTGCATAACTATTAGGTCATTTCTGTTGTTTCTCTTTGAAACTTCCAAGTTTTGAAGACTTTCATAAAAATCGCCTATTCACCCCCCCCCCTCCTCTAGTCGATAGTAGCACTTTCAATCTTCCAATGCTTCTTCAACCTTCATAGGTTCAATGCTAAGGATGAATGAATAGTGTTCACAAAAGTTTGCTAAACGAGTTTTAGAGCGAGTGATTCTCCCGGTTTGGATATCATTGTAGATTGGCTCGACGGGATGGTCTTTAGCAATTCTTGCTCGAACTCATGAAAGCTTTTGCTTGGGTCTTGGTTGAACACCTTCTTCATCTTGTTCTTCTTCTTGGACTTCTTCATTGGTGGCATTGTCGTTCTCTTGTCGTGGTGGAGAGGGAGGTTGTTGATGTTCATCTTGGTGCACTTCCTTGTTTTCTTCATCTTGGTGTGTCCCACTTGTGGATGCTTCCATATCAACTCTTGGTTCACCTTGTCATTAGGTAGAAGCTTCCACTTGGACGGACGAGGTACTCTCCTTCACCTCCGTTGGACGAATCTTGCCAATAGACAAGTCTTGGATTGCTTCCGAGGGGTCTTTGTCTCCTACATCAATTGGCAATTGCTCTACTTGTGACCCGTTAGATTCATCAAACTTCACATCTACCGTTTCTTCAACCTTTCGGGTGAAATTGATGTAGACACGGTATGTGTGAGAGTTTGAGCCATAACCAAGTAGGAAACCTTCATGAGACTTAGGAGCAAATTTAGAACGACGATGCTTATCAAGAATGTAGCACTTTGAGCCGAATACTCGAAAGTATCCAACTTGGGATTTGTTACCGGTGAGGAGCTCGTATGTCGTCCTGCCGAGTAGCTTGTGAAGATACAAGCGATTTATTGCATGACAAGCTGTCTCAACCGCTTCCGCCCAAAAGTGCTTCGGCGTCTTGTACTCATCAAGCATCGTTCTCGCCATTTCGATGAGCGTCCGGTTCTTCCTCTCAACAACTCCATTTTGTTGAGGTGTGTACGTAGCCGAGAACTCATGTGAAATCCCTTCTTCGTCAAGAAAGGTGTCCACATTTGTGTTCTTGAACTCCGTTCCGTTGCCGCTGCGAACCTTCTTGATCTGCACTTCAAATTGATTTTGGGCCTTCCTAGCAAAGTTTTTGAAGATCTTTTGGACCTGCGATTTATTATCTAGAAAGAACACCCACGTAAATCTTGAAAAATCATCAACTATAACTAGACCAAAAGAATTTCCACCAAGACTTTTGTAGGCATTAGGACCAAAAAGATCCATGTGAAGTAGCTCGAGTGGCCTCCTTGTGGTCATGATGTTCTTCACGGGATGCCTTCCTCCAACCTGTTTACCTGCTTGACAAGTGTTTCAAAGTCTATCCTTATCAAATATGACATCGTTAACGCCAAGGATATGATTTCCTTTAATAAGCTTGTCAAGGTTTCTCATGCCAACATGACCTAGCCATCTATGCCATAACCAACCTTTAGAGGATTTAGCAATAAAGCAAGTTCTAGGTTGAGCCTTTTTAGTGAAATCAACAATGTAAATATCTCCTCTACGTATACCGGTAAAGACCATTTTATGATTATCTCTATGAAACACTTGGCAATCTACTTCAGTAAATAGGACATTGAAACCGAAAATCAGCAAGTCTAGATACGGAAAGTAAGTTGTAGCCAAGAGATTCAATGAGCATAACATTTTGAATGGAGCTATCATGTGAGATGGCCACCTTACCGAGGCCAACCACCTTACCCTTTAAGTTGTCACTGAAAGTGACATACTTTCGAGGACCATCGTTTTCAGCAAGCTCACGAAACATATCTTTATCTCCGGTCATGTGATCGGTACACCCACTATCAAGAACCCATTCCTTTCCTCCTGCCATATATCCTCGAAGATTTGCCATAAGACCAAAGTGTCTCATTGCATCATCAAGATCAAAGTCACTATCATCATCCTCATCATAGTATCCATGTTCAACATCGTCAAGTGGTGGATCAAATCCTAGAGAGGGTGATTCATTAGAGTGGGTTTGACAATGATCTTCTTTCTGAATTTTAATAGCTTCGGAAACAATATCACTAATAATTCCAACATCTCCTTTGGCACGCATAAGATTTGTAAGCGCAAATAGACAATCACCAAACATAGGATCACTGGAATTCATCTTACTCAAGGCAATAGACTTATGGAGAATTTCATCTAGATTTTTCATGGAATAATTTGGAAAACGTTCTTCAAGAAATTTCCATATGGTGTAGGCACACTTAAGAGTAGGCAAACATCCAATCAAGTTTCTAGGCAAGCCTCTAGTGATAAGTTCAACAGTTCTAAGATTGCGAATCATGTCAATTGACTCATCAAGGGTAGGATGCATAGGATCAACATGAGGTGCACAAGGGCTAGCAATATACTTGTTCAAATGATATTCATTGAAAATCGCAAGCATCTCATTTTCCACTCATGAAAGTACTCTCAATCAAGTATAGGCACTCTATGTCTAAGACTCTCCAAAGTAGACTCATCCATCTTCCACCAATGGTGTTTAAACCAAAGCAATGGAGACCAAAGCTCTGATACCAACTGAAAGGATCGAGAAGAGGTGTCTAGAGGGGGGTGATTAGACACTAAGTACCAAAAGTTGCAGTTTTTAATTTCTTTAAGTTGGATTGGAGCTCTTGGCACAAGTTTAACAATCACAATACATAACAAGCAAGCATGCAAAGAGTATATGAGCAGCGGAAAGTAAAGCATGCAACTTGCAAGAATGTAAAGGGATGGGATTGGAGAACTCAAATACAATTGGAGACACGGATGTTTTTGTCGTGGTTCCGATAGGTGGTGCTATCGTACATCCACGTTGATGGAGACTTCGACCCACGAAGGGTAACAGCTGCGCGAGTCCACGGAGGGCTCCACCCAAGAAGGGTCCATGAAGAAGCAACCTTGTCTATCCCACCATGGCTGTCGCCCACGAAGGACTTGCCTCACTAGCGGTAGATCTTCACGAATTAGGCGATCTCCTTGCCCTTACAAACTCCTTGGTTCAACTCCACAGTCTTGTTGGAGGCTCCCAAGTGACACCTAGCCAATCTAGGAGACACCACTCTCCAAGAAGTAACAAATGGTGTGTTGATGATGAACTCCTTGCTCTTGTGCTTCAAATGATAGTCTCCCCAACACTCAACTCTCTCTCATAGGATTTGGATTTGGTGGAAAGAAGATTTGAGTGGAAAGCAACTTGGGGAAGGCTAGAGATCAAGATTCATATGGTTGGAATTAAATATCTTGGTCTCAACACATGAGTAGGTGGTTCTCTCTCAAAAAATGTAAGTTGGAAGTCTAGGTTCGTTCTGATGGCTCTCTCCACGAATGAAGAGGAGGTGGAGGGGTATATATAGCCTCCACACAAAATCTAACCGTTACGCACAACTTGCCAATCTCGGTGGGACCGAATTGAGAAACTCGGTCGGACTGATTCAGCAAATCTAGTGACCGTTAGGATTTTCGGTGGGACTGACATGCAACTCGGTAGGACCGATATGGTTAGGGTTAGGGCATAACATAATATCAGTGAGACTGATTACACAAACTTGGTGGGACCGATTTTGGTAATAAGCTAACCAGAGAGTTGGTCAGGCAAACTCGGTGGGACCGATTCGCTCATCTCTGTTGGACCGAAATGTTACAAAGAGGAACAGAGAGTTTGCATTGTAATCTCGGTAGTACCAATTACTCAAACTCGGTGAGACAGATTTTGGTAATGGACAAACACAGAGAGATTACAATCCCATCTCGGTGAGACCGAGATCCCTATCGGTGAGACCGATTTGCCTAGGGTTTGTGGCAGTGGCTAAGACATCTGAACTCGGTGGCGCCGGATAGAAAGAATTGGTAGGGCCGAGTTAGACTTTTGTTTTAGGAGATATGTGGATGTGAGAAAGTAGTTGAGGGCTTGGGAGCATATCACTAAGCCCTTTGAGCAAGCAAGCCATTAAGCAACACCTCATCCCCTCTTGATAGTATTGGCTTTTCCTATAGACTCAATGTGATCTTGGATCACTAAAATATAAAATGTAGAGTCTTGTGCTTGAAGCTTGAGCCAATCCTTTGTCCTTAGCATCTTGAAGGGGTTCCACATCCTTTAGTCCATGCCACTTCATTGTTGAACTTATCTGAAACATACTAGGTAAAAGTGTTAGTCCAACAAGAGATATGTTGACATTAATTACCAAAATCACCCAGGGAGCACGTGTGCTTTCAGATGCCTTCCGGGGCATCCCCAAGCTTAGGCTTTTGGTTGTCCTTGAATTATCTTGGGGTGATATGGGAATCCCCAAGCTTAGGCTCTTGCCACTCCTTATTCCATAGTCCATCAAATCTTTACCCAAAACTTGAAAACTTCACAACACAAAACTCAACAGGAAATCTGATGAGCTCCGTTAGTGCAAGAAAGAAAAACCACCACTTAAGGTACTGTAATGAACTCATTATTTA
This sequence comes from Triticum dicoccoides, assembly GCF_002162155.2. NCBI lineage: Eukaryota > Viridiplantae > Streptophyta > Magnoliopsida > Poales > Poaceae > Triticum > Triticum dicoccoides. The sequence continues at coordinate 128,962,724 of NC_041387.1, forward strand.
TTTATATTGGTGTTAAACCTACTGTAATTCCAACTTCTCTATGGTTCATACCCCCCGATACTAGCTATAGATTCATCAAAATAAGTAAACAACACACACAAAACAGAATCTGTCAAAAACAGAACAGTCTGTAGCAATTTGTAACTTTCGAATAATTCTCCAACTCTAAATATCCTACAAAAATAGGAAGTCCTAGGTAATTTTTCTATTGATCTACTGCAAAACTATTCAACTAAAAAAGCACTTTTCTATGATTTATTAAAATTATTCTCGTGTGCGCAAAAGTTTCTGTTTTTTAGCAAGATCAAATTAACCATCATCCAAGATGATCCTATAGGTTCTACTTGGCACAAACACTAATTAAAACATGAAACCACATCTAAACAGAATCTAGATGAATTATTTATTATTAAACAGGAACAAAAAGCAAGGAACAAAAATAAAATTGGGTTGCCTCCCAACAAGCGTTATCGTTTAACGCCCCTACCTAGGCATAAAGGCGAGAATAGATCTAAGTATTGCCATCTTTGGTATTCAATTCATAAGTGGCTCTCATAATAGATTCATAAGGTAATTTGATTTTCTTTCTAGGAAAGTGTTCCATGCCTTTCCTTAATGGAAATTGCAATCTAATATTTTCTTCCTTCATATCAATAATTGCACCAGTCGTTCTAAGGAAAGGTCTACCAAGAATAATAGGACATGAAAGATTGCAATCTATATCAAGAACAATAAAATATACTAGCACATAATTCGTATTTGCAACAATAAGAACATCATTAATCCTTCCCATAGGTTTCTTAATGGTGGAATCAGCAAGCTGCAAGTTTAAAGAGCAATCATCAAATTCACGGAAACCTAACACCTCACATAAAGTTTTTGGAATCGTGGAAACACTAGCACCCAAATCACACAAAGCATAGCATTAATGATCTTTAATTTTAATTTTAATAGTAGGTTCCCACTCATCATATAAGTTATCTAGGGATAGAAACTTCCAATTCAAGTTTTTCTTCATAAGATTGCATTAAAGCATCAACGATATGTTTGGTAAAAGCTTTATTTTGACTATAAGCATGAGGAGAATTTAACACGGATTGCAACAAGGAAATACAATCTATTAAAGAACAATTATCATAATTAAATTCCTTGAAATACAGAATAGTGGGTTCATTGCTATGTAAAGTTTTGACCTCTCCAATCCCACTTTTACCAAATTTAGCATCAAGATCTAAAAACTCCGGATCATTAGGACACCTTTTAACTAAAGTTAAATCATCTCCAGTCCCATCATTATCAAGATTCATATTGCAAAACCAAGATTTAATAGGAGACACATCAATTACTTTTAGATCTTCATCATTATTTTCATGAAAACTAGAAGAACACGCTCTTACAAAGCAATCTTTCTTAGCACGCATCCTAGCGGTTCTTTCTTTGCACTCATCAATGGAAATTCTCATGGCTTTGAGAGACTCATTGATATCATGCTTAGGTGGAGTAGACCTAAGTTTCAAAGAATCAACATCAAGAGAAATTATATCCACGTTCCTAGCCAACTCATCAATCTTAAGCAATTTTTCTTCAAGCAAAGCATTGAAATTCTTTTGAGAATTCATAAATCCTTTGACACTAATCTCAAAATCAAAGGGCATCTTATTAAAATTTCCATAAGAGTTGTTGTAGGAATTACCATAATTATTAGAGGAATTACTAGGAAACGGCCTAGGATTAAAGTTTCCTCTATACGCGTTGTTACCAATATTATTCCTACCAACAAAATTCACATCCATAGATTCATTGTTATTCTCAATCAAAGAAGACAAAGGCATATCATTAGGATCAATAGGAGCACTCTTAGTAGCAAACAACTTCATAAGTTCATCCATCTTTCCACTTAAAACATTAATTTCTTCTATCACATGAACTTTTTTACTAGTAGATCCTTTGGTGTGCCATTGAGAATAATTAACCATAATATTATCTAGGAGTTTAGTAGCTTCTCCTAAAGTGATTTCCATAAAAGTGCCTCCCGCGGCCGAATCTAAAAGATTTCTAGAAGCAAAATTCAATCCGGCATAGAAAATTTGTATGATCATCCATAAATTTAATCCATGTGTAGGGAAATTATGAATCATTAATTTCATCCTCTCCCAAGATTGTGCAACATGCTCATGATCTAGTTGCTTAAAATTCATAATATCGTTTCTAAGAGAGATGATCTTAGCAGGAGGAAAATACTTAGAGATTGAATCAATACTATTTTTAGGCAAAGACGAAAACCAAGTTTTAGCACGACCTCTAAGTGAAAATGGAAATAGCTTCAATTTAACAATATCATTATCCATGTATTTCTTATTTTGCATATCACACAAATCAACAAAGTTGTTTAGGTGAGTAGCGGCATCTTCACCAGGAAGGCTAGAGAATTGATCTTTCATAACAAGATTCAACAAAGCAGCATTGATTTCACAAGATTCAGCATCATTAAGAGGAGCAATCAGAGTGCTAAGGAAATCATTATTATTGGTATTGGACAAGTCACACAATTTAGTATTATCTTGAGCCATCATGACAAGCAATCCAACACACAAGCACACAAGAGACAGGCGAACGGAAAAGAGAGGGCGAATAAAATGGAAAGGGTGAAGTGGGGGAGAGTAAAACGAGAGGCAAATGGCAAATAACATAATGCGAGGGAGATGAGTTTGTGATGGGTACTTGGTATGTCTTGACTTGAGCGAAGACCTCCCCGGCTACGGCGCCAGAAATCCTTCTTGCTACCTCTTGAGCACTGCGTTGGTTTTCCCTTGAAGATGAAAGGGTCATGCAGCAAAGTAGCGTAAGTATTTCCCTCAGTTTTTGAGAACCAAGGTATCAATCCAGTAGGAGGCTCCATGCAAGTCCCTCGTACCTACACAAACAAACAAGAACCTCGAAACCAACGCGATAAAGGGGTTATCAATCCCTTCACGACCACTTGCGAAAGTGAGATCTGATAGAGATAATAAGATAAGATATTTTTGGTATTTTTATGATATAGATTGGAAAGTAAAGATTGCAAAATAAGATAGATCGGAAACTTATATCATGGAAAATAGACCCGGGGGCCATAGGTTTCACTAGTGGCTTCTCTCAAGATAGCATAAGTATTACGGTGGGTGAACAAATTACTGTCGAGCAATTGATAGAAAGGTGCATAGTTATGAGAATATCTAGGCATGATCATGTATATAGGCATCACATCTGCGACAAGTAAATCAAAACGATTTTGCATCTACTACTATTACTCCACACATCGACCGCTATCCAGCATGCATCTAGAGTATTAAGTTCTTAAGAACAGAGTAACGATTAGGCAAGATGACATGATGTAGAGGGATAAACTCAAGCAATATGATATAAACACCATCTTTTTATCCTCGATGGCAAAAATATAATACGTGCCTTGCTTCCCCTGCTGTCACTGGGAAAGGACACCGCAAGATTGAACCCAAAACTAAGCACTTCTCCCATTGCAAGAAAGATCAATCTAGTAGGCCAAACCAAACTGATAATTCGAAGAGACTTGCAAAGATAACCAATCATACATAAAAGAGTTCAGAGGAGATTCAAATATTTCTCATAGATAAACTTGATCATAAACCCACAATTCATCGGATCTCGACAAACACACCGCAAAAAGAGTTACATCGAATAGATCTCCAAGAAGATCAAGGAGAACATTGTATTGAGATTCAAAGAGAGAGAAGAAGCCATCTAGCTAATAACTACATCGAATAGATCTCCAAGAAGATCAAGGAGAACATTGTATTGAGATTCAAAGATAGAGAAGAAGCCATCTAGCTAATAACTATGGACCTGAAGGTCTGTGGTAAACTACTCACAACTCATCGAAGAGGCTATGGTGTTGATGTAGAAGCCCTCTGTGATCGATTCCCCCTCCGGTGGAGCACCGAAAAAGGCCCCAAGATGGGATCTCGCGGATACAAAAGGTTGCGACAGCGGAAATAGGGTTTCGTGGTGCTCCTGGATGTTTTCAGGGTATGCAAGTATATATAGGCGAAGGAGGTCAGTCAAGGGAGCCACGAGGGTGGGGGCGCGCCCACCCCCTAGGGCGCGCCCTACACCCTCGTGGCCGCCTCGGCTGCTTCTTGACGTCCACTCCAAGTCTCCTAGATTGCGTTTGTTCCAAAAAGACCGCTCCCGAAGGTTTCATTCTGTTTGGACTCCGTTTGATATTCCTTTTCTTCGAAACACTGAAATAGGCAAAAAAAAAAGTAGGAATTTGGGTTGGGCCTCCAGTTAGTAGGTTAGTCCCAAAAATGATATAAAAGTGTATAGTAAAGCCCATAAACATCCAAAATAGGTAATATAATAGCATGGAACAATCAAAAATTATAGATACGTTGGAGACGTATCACACAGTAATATGATAGTTTTGATAGTAATGACAGCAGCAATAGTAACAGTAACAGTGATTGCAGTATTTTGTAGCAAGTGTGACAGTAGCAGCAGCAGTAGTAACTTAGCAAGATCAATATAGGAAAAATTCATAGGCATTGGATCGGTGACTTGTTGGATGATATTCATCATGAGACAGTTATAACCTAGGGCGATACAGCACTAGCTCCAGTTCATCGATATAATGTAGGCATGTATTCTGTAAATAATCATACGTGCTTTATTAAAAGAACTTGCATGCCATCTTTTGTCCTACCCTCCCATGGCAGCGGGGTCCAAAATGGAAACTAAGGGATATTAAGGCCTCCTTTTAATAGAGAACTGGAACAAAGCATTAACACATGAACTCCTCAAACTACGGTAATCACCGGAAGAACTCTCGGTTATTGTCACTCCGGGGTTACCGGATCATAACACGTAGTAGGTGACTATAACTTGCAAGATCGGATCTAGAACACGGATATAATGGTGATAACATAAACGGTTCAGATCTTAGTTCATGGCACCCGGGCCCAAAGTGACAAGCATTAAGCATAGCAAAGTCATAGCAACATCAATCTCAGAACATAGTGGATACTAGGGATCAAGCCCTAACAAAACTAACTTGATTACATGATGAATCTCATACAACTCCTCACCGACCAGCGAGCCTACGAAGGAATTACTCACTCCCGGTGGGGAGCATCATGGAAGTGGCGATGGAGAAGGGTTGGTGATGACGAAGAACGAAGACAACCCCTCTCCGGAGCCCCAAACGGACTCCAGATCTGCCCTCCCGAGGAAGAACAGGGCTTGGCGGCGGCTCCGTCTCGTGGATCGTGATAATTCTTTCTCCCCTTTTTTCTCTAAAAATAGGAATTTATAGTGTCAGGGTTGAGGTCTGCGGGGCCACTAAGTGGGTACAACCCACCTGGGCGCTTCAGGAGAGGGGGGCGCGCCCTGGTGGGTTGTGCCCACCCAGGTGACCCTCTCTGGTAGGTCTTGGCTCCAGAAATTCTTATTATTGATATAAAAAATCCTCGCAAAGTTTCATTCCATTCTGAGAACTTTTATTTCTGCACAAAAACAACACCATGGTAGTTCTGCTGAAAACAGCATCAGTTCGGGGTTAGTTTCATTCAAATCATGCAAATTAGAGTCCGAAACAAGAGGAAAAGCGTTAGGAAAAGTAGATCTGTTGGAGACGTATCACTGGGGCGGCTTGCTCCGCCGCCTCCGCCCTTCCCGCCAGCGCCACCTTGACCTTTCTCCTTATCATGCTTCTCATATTCAGCCCTCTGCTTCTTGATGAGCTGCTCAACCTGGTAACATTCCTGGAGATCGTGGCCCTTGGTCTGATGGATCTTGCAGTACGGCCCATCACCCTTCCCAGCCTTCTCGGCAGCCACGGCTTCCCGGTAATCAGTGCACGTGGCAACTCCCTTGCCGGGAACCTCGGTCTTGGCCTTCTTGTCGGTACTAGGTGCGCTCGACCCCTCAACGGTCATCACTACCTTTCCTTGGTCCTTTTGTTGTGCTTCTTGTTCTTCTTCTTTTGATTGGTGGCCTCGTCATCATCCTCCGAGTCAATGTCGACGCCATCCTCTTCACCAGGGAGCCGCCTCCCCTCCTCTACCCGAGCACACTTATCCACTAGAGTGTATAGCTCCTTCACAGTCTTGGGCAACCAAACGTTCATCTCGGAACGTATCCGACGATTGCGCACATTGGACTAGAACGCGGGTATCACAGCTGTCGGGTGGATGTCTGGAATGTTCCTATGTACTTGGCTGAACCTCTGCATGTACTTCCGTAGAGTCTCTCCTTCCTTCTGCGGGAGGAGCTGCAAGTCACTGGGCCGCCCTGGTTCTTGATGGTCGCCCGTGAAGGCGCCAACAAACTCATGGCACAGGCCAGCCCAGGTCGAAATGGAGTTCTCCGACAGGTGCATCAGCCAAGACCTCACATTTGGCTTGAGTGCCAAAGGGAAGTAGTTGGGGAACACCTTTTCATCTCATTCCCGGTAGCTTGAACAACGATGGTGTAGATGCTCAAGAACTCTACCAGGTTTAGTCTCCCATCACACTTCTCTGGTATTTCTGGCTTGAACGTGCGAGTGGATGGCCAACGGACTTGCCGCAACTCATGGGTGAAGGCGGGGCATCCAGCCTCGAAAGGTAGGTACCCACCTTCGCCGAGTGTGGGCTCGTCGACGTCAGGGCCATCGCGCCTATCACACTGGCGGTGGGTCTCGCGGCGTCGCTTGATGGTGATGCGCGCACCTTCCCTTTGCCTATCCTCCAGGACTCGCCGTTGGCCTTGACGCGCTTGAGGGTCGGACAAAGCCATCGAGACATCATTGGGTTCTTGGCCGTGTGGCTCCGGCTGTGGCCCCTGCGCTAGTTGCCGTGGAGGGGACTGCACTGTGAGGGTGGCCCCTTTGGCACGGCCAGCAGTGTCACGCCCAAGATGCGACCCTATCCTAAAGGAACTCGAAGGTCCCACCAAGGATAGAAGCGCATCTTGAAGACGCTTTTGCAAGGTGGATATCATTACATCAACATTACATAATAGATGGGGATACATACAAAAGGCATACAATGCCACACGAATACAACATCATCATACATAAGAGCACCATCCGACTACGGATGAAACACAAACAGAAACTCAAACGACATCCACCCTGCTAGACCAGGCTGCCGACCTGGAACCTATCCCCTGATCGAAGAAGCAGAAGAAGAACTCAACACAAGCAAGCATCGCTCTCGCGTCATGATCATCGTATAACATGTACCTGCAACTGTTGTTGTAGTAATCTGTGAGCCACGAGGACTCAGCAATCCCATTACGATGGGTATCAAGACTAGCAAAGCTAAATGGGAAAGGAAGGGGTAAAGTGGTGAGGTTGCAGCAGCGACTAAGCATGATATGGTGGCTAACATACGCAAATGAGAGCGAGAAGAGAAACAAAGGAACGGTCGTGAACTAGCAATGATCAAGAGGTGATCCTGAACACCTACTTACGTCAATCATAACACAGAAACCGTGTTCACTTCCTGGACTCCGCCGAGAAGAGACCATCACGGCTGCACACGCGGTTGATGCGTTTTAATTCGGATCTGGTGTCAAGTTATCTACAACCGGACATTAACAAATTCCCATCTGCCACATAACCGCGGGCACGGCTCTCGAAAGTTTATACCCTGCAGGGGTGTCCCAACTTAGCCCATGATAAGCTCTCGCGATCAACGAAGGATATTCCTTCTCCCAGGAAGACCCGATCAGTCTCGGAATCCCGGTTTACAAGACATTTCAACAATGGTAAAACAAGACCAGCAAAGCCGCCCGATGCGCCGACAATCCCGATAGGAGCTGCACATATCTCATTCTCAGGGCACACCGGATGAGCAAGACGACGGGTTGGCATAGACCCTGGTTGCCCACGGGGCGCCGGACATCGCTCGGTTTGGACCAACACTTAGACAAGCATTGGCCCGGGGGGGCTAAAATAAAGATGACCCTCGAGAGAGCGACTCCCAAGGGAAAAGTAGGTGGTGGTGAGGCAAATAGTAAAACCAAGGTTGGGCCTTGCTGGACAAGTTTTATTCAAAGCGAACTGTCAGGGGGGTCCCATAAATCACCCGACCGTGTTAGGAACGCAAAATCCGGGAACATAACACCGGTATGACGGAAACTAGGGCGGCAAGAGTGGAACAAAACACCAGGCATAAGGCCGAGCCTTCCACCCTTTACCAAGTATATAGATGCATTAATAATATAAGAGATATTGTGATATCCCAACCAAAACCCTGTCCACCATGGAGCAACCTTCAACTTCACCTGCAACTAGCAACGCTATAAGAGGGGCTGAGCAAAGAGGTAACATAGCCAAACAATGGTTTGCTAGGAAGGGTGTCAAAGGTTAGAGGTTCATGGCAATTTGGGAGGCTTGAAGAGCAAATGATAGGTAACGCAGCATAGCGATAGAACGAAGCAACTAGCATAGCAATGATAGTAGTGAGATCCAGGGTAGCGGTCATCTTGCCTGAAATCCCGCAAGGAAGAAGAACGAGTCCATGAAGAAGATGAAGCCACGAAGACGAACCAAGGGTAGACGAACGAATCCTCACGATCGCAACGAAACGGGAACTATCGAGAAGAAGCACACAACATGGTAAACACACCACACATAGGCAAGACATGATGCACAACAAGCATGATGCATGACAAGGCTACATGAAGCTACTCATGGCAAGAGATGATGCAAACAAGAACAACACATCAAGGCAAGTTTAAATGAGGCCGGGAACAACATATAACAATTCCGGTAAGTCCTCATATGCATATTTCGAAATTGGTCCAGAACTGAACAAACATTAAGTTGAAGTTGTTAAACAGCAAGTTAAAGAGCACCAAGAGGATCTACACGAAATTCTAGTCAAGTTACATATAAAGTTCATTAGATTCGGAGCAACGGCCTAGAAGATATGAGCAAAACAAGTTAAGCATGGCATTGATGCAAAATGCACCCAAACATCAAGCAAACACACCAAAACAAGGATGCAACATGATAATATGAAGCTACATGCAAAATCAAGCAAGTTTCATATAGAGCACACTCAAAACGGAGCAACGGTTCAACACACACACTCTATAAGTCATAACAACAATCTGTCCAAAACAGCAACTAGGCATCTTACAAGCATCAAAACAACAAGCTACAGCATCCCAACATAATAACAAAAGGCATGGGCATGAAGTACTGGTAAAGCATAACAAAACATGAACACTGAGCTATCTCCAGAAACAACTAGAACATGCTCAAAAAGACATGGGAAGATTGCAAATAATAACAGTTTCAGACTTTAGCAGAAATAACATCAGGTTGCAATGTTTAGAGCAAGCAAACAACATGTTACAGGAACATATCATGGCAAACAAAGGCATGGCATGAATCTACTAATCGCATAGATCAAAAGTCCCTTACTGACCATAAGACAAAAAGGATCAGAAAATATGATGGCACCCATGTAAACATGGCAAGTTATATTACAGATTCAAACATGGCAGGAACAACAATAAGTAGGCATGTTGGTGAGCTTGAACCACTCACCACATAGCAATACATGGCATGGCAAGGCACCCAACAGTAAGAAGGCATGTTTGTGAAGTTAAGCATGGCAAGAGCAAGGTCATAGGGTGCATGGAACACTAGCAAATCACATGGGAACTAGTGAACTTAATGTTAACAGGCTGATAGCAACATTATCAAGCAACTTTGGAGCAAGATATGAACAATCTACAGCAAGTTATAAATGCAACCAGGGGCATGAATGGATAGAGCAAGACATGTAGATCAAAACATGTTTATAGAGCATCTCCATATTATGCATAGAATGATTAGTAGCAACATGTTTATATAGCATCACGAAATAACAGATTCAGCCTAGCAAAACAGCAACAGCAAGTACACTACTTAACAAGCTCGATTCACTCACCACAAGTCATTGCATGACAATATAAGCATAGCATCATCAAGAAGGCATGTTTGTGAAACAAACCAAGGCAAGAACAAGTCCATAGCATGCAAGGATCAACTATAGCAAGCTTGGCCAAATTGAATAACATGTAAACATTCTGCCAGAAAATATTTTGAAGCAAAAGTAGAGCACTCAAATGACATGCTAGGCTACTCCATAATTGCAAACAAGGGCATGAATGGATAGAAAAAAACCACATGTTCAAAACACCCTTACTGAAGTATCTCAAAATATGCATGGATCTCTCTGTAGCATCAATTTTACATGGCATCAAAATAACAGCAGAACAGGGACTAAAATCAACAATATCATGAAGCCTAGTTTGCATGCTTGTGCTAGTCACCACATTGATTACAAAAATACATGGCATACACCCCTGGAAAGATGTCATGGCATAGATCAAAACACATGTAGACATCAACCTCACAGGATGCACACATCAATCATGGCAAAAAATGACAAATGAGCAAGTTATAACAGTTTCAGCAGATTAACATCAACATGCACTCTTCCAACAGCATTTCGGGCATCAAGATGACCTCAAATGAAAATGATGCAATAGAATGAAATGAAGTACTCGTTGAGGCGAACAATTTGACATATTACACGCACGAAACGGAGCTATGGATGCAGAGATACAATGCGATGAACATGGCATGATAATGTTTGAAAACAGGGACTTAGGCAAATTCGGGTCAACCTCCAGATCTGCACGGTTTTTGATGCACGTCGGGATCTCGCCGGAGATGCGTCGCCGGGGACGAGGGAGGCAGCACCGGAGATGGAGAGGGGCGGCGCCGGCGTGGAGGGGCCGAAGGGCGACGGCGGAGTCCCGCAGCAACGGCCGGCGGCCGGCGGCCGGGCGGCGGAGGGCGACCCAGGCGGCGGCGGGGCCGGCTTGGGGGAGCGGCGAGCGGCGGAGCGGGCCGGCGGGAGGCGCGGGAAGGCGCCGGCGCGGGGTGCAGGGGCGCCG
>NC_041387.1:128974200-129044537 GCF_002162155.2 Triticum dicoccoides
GGTGGCGGCGGCGCGCCACGTGGCGGGCTGCGATTGGCGGAGGCGGGTGGAGCGGACATGTCTGTCGGCGGGCGGACGTGTCCGTCGGCGGGAGGAGGAAGAAGCTAGGGTTTGGACTGCGGAAATTTCGGGGGAGGCCACATATTTATAGGTAGAGGGAGCTAGGAGAGTCCAAATGAGGAGCGGTTTTCGGCCACGCGATCGTGATCGAATGACCGAGAGCATGGAGGGGAGTTAGGTGGGTTTTGGGCCACTTTGGAAGGGGTGTTGGGCTGCAACAAAAGAGGGCTTTTGCGGTTACCCGGTTAACCGTTGGAGTATCAAACGGACTCCAAATGGCACGAAACTTGACAGGAGGTCTACCAGTGCTATACCAAGGCCGCTTGGCAAACCTCGGGCCATTCCGAGAAAGTTTAACACCCGCTCACAACAAAAGACAAAAAGGGGAACGCCGGATGACATAGGAGTGTCGGATTGCAAAACGGACAACGGGGAAAATACTCGGATGCATGAGACGAACACGTATGCAAAATGAAATGCACATGATGACATGATAAAATGCAACACAAAAGCAAATGACATGGCAATGACGACGAACAACTGCGGACACCTGGCGCATCAAATCCGGGGCGTTACAAGCAGCACGGGCCGTTGTCGTCTCCAGGGGAGGCCATGGCGAGCTAGCTTGTTGTGACCCTCTCGCCTTGGCGAAACCAATCAGGCTTTGAATGGTGGCTCTCCACTCATCCATCTGATCGGCTGCCGGCGGAACTCTCAACAGCAGCTGGGCCCGCGCCATGGCCTCCAAAGCGGTAATGGGCATGGATGACGACATAGGTCATAACGTCACCCGGCTCCTGACGGTGCCGGTAGTGGCCACGTCGTGTTCTCATCGTCGTGATCCAGCCGCCAGGATGGCGTGGTGATGAGGTGGAGGCACTTGAGGACCAGTGGCTCCGTTTGGCGCATCGGCTGGGTCAGCTCGTTTCGAGGATGGCGCATGCCCTATGGCCGCGCCTGCAGTGAGAGCGGACTGAGAGTTGCGATTCGCCACAGAGCGAGTGCCTCCGCTGCGGCTGTGCCCTTCGGCTGGGAGGAGAGGTGCAGACGGAATGATCTCTCCACCCGTACCTTGTGGAGCATGGTCGCTAGGATGTTGTTGGTGTTGTCCTTCTTCGGTGCCTCCTGCTCCCGTTTCGAACGCAGGGGAGGTGGTGACAACGCCGCCTGCGCCGACCACGTCCCCCGCAGCGTCCACATCCCCATGCGTCCCCGTAGCCCCCGTGATGTCGGCGGCCGCGTGCGACGGGGCCTTTGAGGTGGATGGGTGGGCTCCAGCACCGGGCTTCTTCTTGGGCGCCATGGACGATGGAGCTGTTGATGAAGAAAACGATGATGAAGATGACACGCTACGTACGCTTCTCGGGTTTGCTCAAGCGCTTCCCCCTACCTGGTGCGCCAAAGATTTTGTGGGAAACCACGGCCACCTATGGGGCCATGAGCCCCTTGTGGTCCAGCAGGGAGGATGAGCACCTTGCGCAAAGAGCGGAGAACGTAGCGCAGCACGGCAGACATCACACAGGCAATTTTACCCAGGTTCGCGCCGCCGTGAGGCATAAAACTCTACTCCTGCTTTGGTGGATTGATGAGAGGATCATGGTGGAGACGCGGCGCTCTTGCCCGGCAGGGTTGCCTCGGGGCGAGAGCAGCTACGCGCGTATGAGTGTACAAGGGTCCGAATCCTTTCTATGGTTGCCACGACCCTCCTTTTATAGATCAAGGGGTCACCACAATGGCAAACAACCATTCTCTACTGATTAGATAGAAAACAGTGCTATCATACCTAACTCTGTAGACAGGGCAGAGTGCATTAAATGCACCACTTAGTGTCACATCAAGGCATGCCCGGCAAGCCTTGCCGGGAAGTTCGGCCACCCTCTTGTCTGTCTGCTTGACACGTCTCTGGACAGGTGTCATTTGGAGGTGATTTCCTTCGTAAGTGGCTGCCATGTGTCAAGAAACATCCACTTAGTCACTTGGGGGCTTGACACCGCATCGATCGATGACTTGCATCGCTGTGAGGTGGAGCGGTGGAGCCTTTGGCGGGGTAGTCCGCCCTTGGTGTCCCCGGCAGGCTTGCCGGGGGAGTCTTGAGACTTGTCTCTAGAGCAACTTTGACCTCGCCAGGCTCGCCTGCCCGGCAAGGGAGGCTTTCCCTTAGTAGTATCTTGCTTCTTTTGGCTTATCTTGGTCTTCTTGATCCGTTCTCTGATTCCTCAAAGAGCTAATCTCTTCTACTTGGTCTGGTCTTGGATGACGCAACCTTGCTCTTAGGCATGTGCATGGTCTGGGCAACATACCCAGGATTTGTTGCACTGACACCAAGTTATTCCAAATGAGTCCACCATACCTACCTATATGCGGTATTACCCTACCATTCTAAGTAAATTTGCATGTGCCACCTCTAAAAACTTCAAATAAACATCCTTTTTGTGTGCCTGGATTGTTCATTGAGCGACAGGAGGTAGTCGGTATCTTCCATGCTAAGCGGGTTATTCTAATGATGAGTGTTTATTCACTCGTCCTTGCATGAGAGGGGCGGTAATAGGGATTCCTAGTCCCGAAATCAAATCGCAAATAATTAAACAAAACTCCCCCAGGACTGGTGTTGGTATGGACGGTACCCGAGGATTTGGCTAGCCATGGAGTGTGATAGTTGGTGGACAAAACTTTTATCGCTTGGGAACCCCACTAATGTATTTAGCATGGAAGATACCAATAACTAATGGTTGCGAAGTAAACAAGAAGGGTGCATTTCTCAAAATTTCATATACCTCTGTTTTAAAAAACTGAGTGATACGTCTCCAACATATCTATACTTTTTGATTGTTCCATGCTATTATATTATCTGTTTTGAATGTTTTATATGCATTAATATGCTATTTTATATTATTTTTTGGGACTAACTTATTAACCCAGAGCCCAGCGGCAGCTTCTGTTTTTCCTTGTTTTTTAGTTTTACAGAAAAGGAATATCAAACGGAGTCCAAACGAGCTGAAAATTTACGGTGATTTTTATGGACCAGAAGAAGCCCACAGAGCATCGGAGTTGGGCCAGAAGAGTCCCGAGGCGACCACAAGGGTAGGGGCACGCCCTGGCTTATGGGTCCCTCGGGAACCCCCCGACGTGAGACCGACGCCAAAAATTCCTATAAATCCTGAAACCCCCAGAAAGAAACCTAGATCAGAAGTTCTGCCGTCGCAAGCCTCTGTAGCCACGAAAAACTAATCGGGAGCCCGTTCCAGCACCCTGCCAGAGGGGAAAACCATTATCGGAGGCCATCTTCATCATCCCGGCGGCCTCCATGACGAGGAGGGAGTAGTTCACCCTCAGGGTTGAGGGTATGTACCAGTAGCTATGTATTTGATCTCTCTCTCTCGTGTTCTTGATTTGGCATGATCTTGATGTATCTTGAGCTTTGTTACTATAGTTGAATCATATGGTGTTTCTCCCCCTCTACCTTCTTATGATGAATTGAGTTTTACCTTTGAGGTTTCACTATCATCGGATTGAATACTATTATGGATTCGAGAACACTTGATGTATGTCTTGCGTGGGATACCCGTGGTGACAATGGGGTGTTCTATTGATTCACTTGATGGATGTTTTGGCACTCAACTCGCGGATTCTCGATGTGACATTGGGGTAATCTATGCATAGGGATTGATGCACGTTTTCGTCCTTGTTTCTTCGATAGGAATCTTGGGGAACTCTCTGAGGTTCTTTGTGTTGGATTGAATATTATGAATCTGAAGTTGTTTGATGCATATCTGTGGGGACCCCGACTCATAAGTCGTGATCACCGAATGCACGTGTATAGTGATCCCAGACATCAATGCTCACTGAACACACAGAAGCTGAATAACAAGAGTCTTACATCCATACATACTGTATTACACAAGTAGGACCATTATGGTCGAGTCTTGAGTATAACATCGCAGCGGAAATCTTCGTCGATAACTTGGACCCATGCCATCTGCCTTAACCCTACAGGCATTCTGACTGGGAAAGCATCCTAGCTCGCACGATCGTCACTAAGGAACTCTTCAATATATCTTGTCCTTTCAGGCCTGGCCAATAAAATAACCAGTGCCAAGCCAATGAGTACTTTGAATGTACTCGCAAGCAACCCATGTTTTGGTTCAAGATACAACAATGCAGGATATAGGTAAATTTTTGTAGAAATCTAGTTTTGAGTGCAGTGACATGTTCAACAATTTGTAAGACATGCATCAGGAGAATTCAAGTAACCATGAGGACAGGTTACAGATATCAACATAAACAGAGTGGGCACCAACCCAACTCAATCATGCCAAGTCCCCTGACTTGACCCAAGTCATTTTATCAACACACACACACGATTTGTAAACATGTGGACGTAGCCCAAGAGCGGTTACCCAACTATCCTTGACCGTGGACACGGCTATTCGAATAGTTTTACACTCTGCAGAGGTTGCACACCTTACCCACAAGATCCGGGGAACTTCCGTGTCATCCACGACCCGCGATACCTCAAGTACCCGGGGTAAGCACCCGATCACTACCTTTCCCTAGACGACCCTAACATGGAGTCCACTCGATTGGTAGTAACCCCCGTGCCTAACATTTCACATCATAAAGTTGTGGAGCCTCGCTCCCATATTCATCACATACCACAAGCACAGGGTACCAACGGTGTGTCCGGTGCCCCATAAAAATGTTCTTGGCCGCCCTACCTGGCACGACCCCGTCCCGAGAGAGCGCACCAACAACTCTCCCGTCACTAGTAATGTGGGCTCCAAGCTAGTATCGGTCTAGGTAATCAATAATGCCCTTTCCCATATAAGGGTAGAGTGGTTGCGCATGTAAGGTTGGAATAACGGTCGCAACTTAAACCAATCCGTTTTTGAAACAACACACACACTTGCCTCGGTACACCACTTCGTCATCAAGTGGTTACCCATCTCATCATCTCCCTCGGGCATAAGTGGCACCCAATGGGGTTTTCAAAAAGTCTTTTGAAAATACTTTGCCTCCATCACCATGCATATTCCCGTCCCTTTTTGCGTAGCACTACTTTAGCATCCTATCTACTCCCACCGGCATAACCCTCATAAGAAGGTAGGGTCATGCACAATGCAAGTATCAACGAGGAAGTACGGTGGCAAACCATCAAAGTGGTTACTACCTCATCATGATTCCGTCGCAACAACAATATGGTGCTATATGACATGCATAAAAAGGGTTTCATAGACATGGTCAAAGGGCTGCTTGCCTGTTTTAACAAAGTCTTCGTGGTCTTCAAATATCTCTGGTCCAACTCCGAGCATTTCGTCTACTTCGTCAACTATCGTCATAAGCAACCATAATAAGCAACACAACAAGGCAGGAAATAAAAGTGCTCTAAACATATGAGTTGGACTTTTCTAGGATACCTCTGGTCATATGAGGGATGACCAAAGTGGTTTCATTAGGATTTGATCAATGGACATCTCTGAACATTTCAATATGATGGAATCAAGGGGTTTATGGATGTGTAAGAGGTGTACAGAAATATATTTTGGAAAAATGAGCAAAGGCACCCATTTAACAAATCATAATTTTAGAAGCATCTAGGAGTTGGTTTCACTAGATTTGGAGTTCAAATGAATATTCTATGGATTTGCAAAGTTGACAAACATGAAGAAATGGCTCATTATTTTGTGGGGCAGAGAAGGTATTAAGAAAAATGTTCATAAACTAAGTTATGAACTTATAAGCATCTAGGAATTTGAATCATGGCATTTGGATCAATTTTGAGCTCTGTGTGATTTTCTAAAGTTCATCACAGAAATAGGAAAGATAGGATTTGATAAATATTTGTGAAGAAAAGGTCTCTGGAAAAAAGGTGCAAATAGCACCATGTGATATATCATGAATTTATGAACTACTAAAAATTTGAATCATCAAATTTGGAGCTCTGTTGATTTATTTATGGATTTTTGAAGTTGACTGGAAAAATAAAAAGACAAAGGATTTACCGAAACGGGATGGACCTGGGCAGCGGCGGCGTGCACTGGGCGAGGTTTAGCAGCAGGGCGCCACTGGGCCGGCCCAGTGGCTCGGCCGCACGCGCGCAAGGGCCACGTCGGAGGCGGATTTCTCCCGGCCCGCCTCCACTTGCCAGCGTGGCCTGGAGGCTGGGCCACTGACAAGCGGGGCCCGCCTGCAGGTCCATCTCCAACCTCCCGCGTGGCACGACGGGAGACAGAGGGAGCGAGGCCGGACGGCACCGGCGCTCTTCCCGGCGACTCCGGCCGTCCCCGGCGACGTTCGGCATACCGACGGACTCGGGAGGCCGAGATGCACCCATCCATGGGCCTCACGCAGGCTGGGGAGGACCGCGACAATGGTGGCCTTGACACCAGCGGACGGGGCTTTGGGGGGAAGATGGATGTGGCGCCATGGGGCACCAAAGCAGGAGAAAAGGAGGGGGAGAGCTCCGCAGGTCATCTGCAGTTCTACTGGTGGCCAAAGGAGGGGCGGGGAGGCCCTGGTTTGCCGGAGCCGAGTGGAGGCCGACGGCGACCATGGCGGCGATGGAGAGGCAAGGAGAGCACGAGGGGGATAGAGAGCTTGTCCGGGAGGTTGCTGGGGGAGAGATAGAGCCAAAGGAGTAGAGAGGGGGCTCGGGGGTGGCCTTAAGTAGCCGACCCGTGGCTTACCATGGATGCGGCGCACGGGTGGCCGTGGTAACGGCTCGGTCGGCAAGGGGAGAGAGCGAGGGGTTGTCTGCGGTGCTCGTGGGGGTGGATTAGGGCGCCAGGAAGAGAGAGAAGGAGCGGGGACGGGTCAGAGGCATCGCGTGTGTGAGGCTGCCCATTGGAGCCCTCGGGTGGCCGGTGCGCGTGCGAGAGGAGGCAGCAGGAAGAAGAGAGAGGAGGGGGCCAGCTCGGTGGCGTGTTGCGGACATCGAGGAACCTCGACTGGCGCGAGGGGGAGGCTCGAGGTGGACGGGAGCGCCGTGTCAACGGTCGGGAGCACGGTAGTGTGCTCCAGAGCGCGTCTTTGGCCGGCATGCGCGGCTTTTCCGCGCGCACTCGCGCGTCCACTTGTGTCTAGTGGCTGCAGGGGGAGTAAAAAAATGTGGCAAGGGCATTGGATGCCTTGGGGATCCACTGGAGTGAGGAGGGAGGTTGAGAGAGAGAGAAATGGTGCTGTCCAAAGAGGGAAAAAGAGCTTTTCACCCCCATAATCATGGCTCCTCGGGCAGGGAAAGATGCAGGGGTTAGAGGAGGATCAGATGATGATGTGGGAGAAATCTTAGCTCATGGAGATTAGTGAAAATGGCCAAAACTTGCATTTTAAATTTCTGCCAGAAGGTGTTTGATGGTGGTTTGGGCAAGCAAATGGATTCCAAATGATGTGAAGATTAACAGGATCAAGTGTCATATAGAAATGGGGTTGATCACCAAGTTGGAGCTCATTTGGAGGAAGTTTACAATGCAACTTTGGTAAACCCTAGAAATTAGCAGAAATGGCTTTACCAAGATTTAGTCATGCAAATCAATTCTCCTTGATGCACCACTTGGTGTAGTGTCATCATTTGAGGTTCTGAACATGCCCACAAAAGTTGAGATCAAAAGGAGAAAGTTGCCAATGTAGAGTTGTTCAAATTTGGTTCTGGACAGGAAGGGTTTTGGGGCACTTTGATCAAGTTAACTTGTTCTCCAACTTGTGCCATTTGGTCTAGATGAATTATTAGACCATTTGAGCATGTTCACAAGGTTTGAGAACATTTGGACATGTTTGGCAATGTAAAGTTGCTCAAACTTTAAAATGGGCAGAAATGGTTTTGAGGGGATTTCATGGAGTTATACTACTCTCCATGACATGATACTTGTCAAGATCATCAAACATGTCATATGTGACATGATAGAATTTTCTTGGAATTTTTGGAGAATATTTCCTTTGTAAATATTTCAAAAGCTTGAAATATCTAGAAAGGGTTTTTGAGGGATTTGACCAATATTTTGAACACGACCATGTGTTGAAACTCTTATATATGGACAATATATGTCCCCTGAGTTTCTCTAGGTTTTTGTCAAATATTTTTGAAACAATAAAATAATTTTTCCCTATTAAAGACCATTTCTGGCCTTAAGAAAAAGCTTTTAAATAAAATAGGAAAATAACTTTTAAAATTATATTTTTGTGGTTTCTGGGTATCCTATATCTAATAGGAGTCAAATATATTTTTTGAAATATTTTTGCTGCCCTTAATTAAGTACTTGCAGTGCAAACCTCAATTCAGGGGGTTTTGGAAAACTAATTTTTTAAAATACTATTTGGCCAAATTATTTTTGTAAGAAATTATTTTTATGTCCTATACACATGGCATGATCATTGGTTCAAGATTTTGGAGCAAGGAGATGAAGTATAGGAGTTGGAGGATTTATTTGATTTTTAGAGCACTTGCAAACAACAGACAAAAACCAATCAAGGCAAGGTCCAAAACACTCAAAAGTTTTTGTCAAACCACATTTTAGCATGATTTGTTGACTTAAGTGTTGTGGCATGAAAATCAGGGTGTGACAATATCGTATAATTGACCCACGTATACTAGTGGTGACATTGGAGTATCTAGGTGACATTAGGATTGATTGATGTGTGTCATATTGTGTTATTTTACTATGAACTCTATGGTTGTTTGTGACGTACCCTACAAGCAATTTCATCTTATGCTCTCCGCGATAGGAACTTTGGAGTGACTCTTTGTCGCACATTGAGGGATTGCCATATGATTTAATTATGTTATCATTGTTGAGACAACTTGCACTAGTGAAAGTATGAACCCTAGGCCTTGTTTTCAAGCATTGCAATATCGTTTCGCTCACTTTTGTTACTAGTTACCTTGCTGTTTTTATATTTCCAGATTACAAAAACCTATATCTATTATCCATATTGCACTTGTATCACCATCTCTTCGCCGAACTAGTGCACCTATACAATTTACCATTGTAGTGGGTGTGTTGGGGACACAAGAGACTCTTTGTTATTTGGTTGCAAGGTTGTTTGAGAGAGACCATCTTCATCCTACGCCTCCCACGGATTGATAAACCTTAGGTCATCCACTTGAGGGAAAATTTCCACTGTCCTGCAAGACTCTGCACTTGGAGGCCCAACAATGTCGACAAGAAGAAAGGTTGTGTAGTAGACATCAAGCTCTTTTCTGGTGCTGTTGCCGGGGAGGTGAGTGCTTGAAGGTATATCTTTAGATCTTGTAATTGAATCTTTTAGTTTCTTGTTTTATCACTAGTTTGGTTTATAAAAGAAAACTACAAAAAAATGGAATTGAGGTTGCCTCATATTATTCATCTTTATAATGTCTTTCGTGAAAATGATGGAAAGGAAAATTGTGCTCAAGTGTTAGAAGAAGAAGTTAATAATAAAATGTTTGGCATAAAATCTTTGAATGATGAGCACGATTGCAATGTTGTTAGTATGAACTCTTTGAATATCCATGATGCTAATGATATGCAAAACCATAAGCTTGGGGATGTTATGTTTGATGAAGATGATATTTCTAGTCCCCCAAGTTTTGATGAGAATGTTTATTATGATGATAGCATTCCTCCTATTTATGATGATTATATTGATGAAAGTGGGTTTGGAAGAGTGTCAACTCTAGGCAATGACCCACTATTTTGGAGGGTGTTGAAATCTTATAATATTTATGAAAGTGGATTTGGAGAGGTTGTGCCTTTATTTAGTGATGAATCCACTATTTTGGAAGAGGTTTCAATTGATTATGAGAACAAAGTTGCCATCTATGATGATTATTGTGATGACATGTATGCTATAAAGAGTAATGATATCCAAGAAACTTGTCATCGTGATTTTAATGCTCAAATTGATTATGTGAATCAAGTGTCATATGATAGTTATTTCATTGAATTTGCTCCCACTATTATTCATGAGAACAAATTTGCTTATGTGGAGAGTAGTAAAATTCATATGCTAGTGGATCATGAAAAGAATGCTTTATGTGATAGTTATATTGTTGAATTCATTCATGATGCTACTAAAAATTATTATGAGACAGGAATATATGCTTTAACATATTGCAATAATATAAAAATTCCTCTCTATGTGTTGAAAATCTTGAAGTTTTGCTTATTTTTCCTTCCTATGCTAGTTGATTCTTGTTCCCATAAATTGTGCATAGGAAGTGGGTTAGTCTTAAATGTGCTAGTCATATGCTTCATGATGCTCCTGTTATGTTTCAACTCTTATCTTTTATGTGAGCATCATTGACATCATCATGCCTAGCTACAAAGGCATTAAATAAAAGAGCCTATTGGGAGACAACCCAACATTTACCCCTATTGTTTTTGTGTGTTCACATGATTATGCTACTGTAGTAATTGATACGTCTCCAATGTATCTATAATTTTTTAAGTATTGATGCTGTTATATCATCATTCTTGGATGTTTTACAATTATTTTATAGCAACTTTATATCATTTCTGGGACTAACCTATTGGCCCAATGCCCAGTGCCCAGTGCTAGTTGCTATTTTTTGCTTGTTTTTTACATCGCAGGAAATCAACATCAAACGGAGTCCAAACACCACGAAACTTTTTGTAGATTTTTTATGGACCAGAAGACATCCAATGGGCCAGAGAAGCACCTGTGGGGGCGAGGGGGCACAACCCACCAGGGCGTGCCTAGGGGCCCAAGCGCGTTCAGGTGTGTTGTGCCCACCTCGGTGGCCTCCTGCACCCCCTCTTCGCCCTGTAAATCGTCAAATATTCCAAAACCCTTTGGGGTAACCCTAAATCGGAAGTTCTGCCGCCGCAAGTCTCTGTATCCACGAGAACCAATCTAGACCCCATTCCGGCACCCTGCCGGAGGGGGAGATCATCACCGATGGCCATCTTCATCATCCTGGCAGCCACCACGATGAGGAGGGAGTAGTCCACCCTCAAGGCTGAGGGTTTGTATCAGTAGCTATGTGTTTAATCGCTCTCTCTCTCTCTCTCTCTCTCTCTCTCTCTCTCTCTCTCTCTCTCTCTCTCTCATTCTCGTGTTCTTGAGATGTTACAATCTTGATGTATCGCGGGCTTTGTAAATATAGTTGGATTATATGGTGTTTTCCCCTCTCTATCTTGTTGTGATAAATTGAGTTTTCCCTTTGAGATTTCATTTTATCGGATTGACTACTTTTATGGATTTGATAGCACTTGATATATGTCTTGCATATGAATACCCGTCGTGACAATGGGGTATTGTTTTGATTCACTTGATTTATGTTTTGGCACTCAACTCACGGATTCCTGAGGTGACATTGGGGTAAACTACGCATAGGGGTTGATGCACGTTCTTGTCTTTGTTTGTCCGGTAGAAATCTTGGGGCACTCTTTCAAGTTCATTGTGTTGGATTGAGTATTATGAATCTGAAATTATTTGGTGTTATTTTAGTACGAACTCTTGGATAGATCGATCAGAAAGAATAGCTTCGAGGTGGTTTCATACCTACAAATGATTTCTTCTTATGGTCTCCGCTAGATAGGAACTTTGGAGTGATTCTTCATCGCACATTGAGGGGTGGTTATATGATCCAATTATATTAGCATTGTTGGGAGACTACACTAGCGAAAGTACGGACCCTAGGCCTTGTTTTCAAGCATTGCAATACCATTTGTGCTCACTTTTATTGTTTGCTACCTTGCTATTTTTATTTATTCAGATTATAAAAATATATTTCTACCATAAATACTACACTTTTAATACCATCTCTTCACCAAATTAGTGCACCTATACAATTTGCCATTGTATTGGGTGTGTTGGGGACACAAGAGACTTTTTATTATTTGGTTGCAGGGTTGTTTGAGAGAGACCATCTTCATCCTACGCCTCCCACGGATTGATAAATCTTAGATCATCCACTTGAGGGAAATTTGCTACTATCCTACAAAACTCTGCACTTGGAGGCCCAACACGAGTCAACAAGAACAAGTTGTGTAGTAGACATCAGTAATCATGTTTTATAGCTTTTGTTTCAATAAAGTGCCATGTAAAGCCTTTGGGATAGTGTGGATGATAGTTGACTTGATTTTGTGCAAAAAATATAAACATTTGCTTTCAGTCACAGAATTGTTTAAATTCACTAGAGCGTGATAAAATTCTGAATTGTTTACACATAATTGATATACAAATTTCCTAGAGTGTCTTAATTTTTTAGGATTTTTGGAGTTACAGAAGTATACGAAGTTTACAGATTGCTACAGATTGTTCTGTTTTTGACAGTTTCTGTTTTCTATCTGTTGTTTGCTTATTTTGATGAATCTATATATGGGTAGTATCGGAGGGTATGAACCATGGAGAAGTTGGAATACAGTAGAAATAACACCAATATATATTTAGAATGATTTCACAACAGTACCTAAGTGGTGATTTGCTTTATTATACTAACGGAGCTTACGAGTTTTCTGTTGAGTTGTGTGTTGTGATGTTTTCAAGTTTTGGGTAAAGATTTGATGGACTACCGAATAAGGAGTGACAAGAGCCTAAGCTTGGGGATGCCCAAGGCATCCCAAGGTAATATTCAAGGACAACCAAGCATCTAAGCTTGTGGATGCCCCGGATGGCATCCCCTCTTTCTTCTTCAATCCGTCGGCAATTTTACTTGAGGCTTGATACGTCTCCAATGTATCTATAATTTTTGATTTCTCCATGCTATATTATCTACTGTTTTAGGCAATATTGGGCTTTATTATCCACTTTTATATTATTTTGGGACTAACCTATTAACCGGAGGCCCAGCCCAGATTTGCTGTGTTTATGCCTATTTCAGTGTTTCGAGGAAAAGGAATATCATACGGAGTCAAAACGGAACGAAATCAACTGGAGAAGTTATTTTTGGAAGGAAACCCACCTGATGGACTTGGACTCCACGTCAGAAGATACGGGAGGTGCTCACGAGGGTGGGGGCACGCCCACCCCCCTAGGGCGCGCCCCCTGCCTCATGGGGCCCCCGTAGCTCCACCGACGTACCCCCTGCACCCATATATACCTACGTATCGTAAAACTTCTAGAATAGAAGATAGATCGGGAGTTCCGCCGCCGCAAGCCTCTGTAGCCACCAAAAACCTCTCGGGAGCCCGTTCCGGCACCCTGCCGGAGGGGAGGAACCCTCATCGGTGGCCATCTTCATCATCCCGGCGCTCTCCATGACGAGGAGGGAGTAGTTCACCCTCGGGGCTGAGGGTATGTACCAGTAGCTATGTGTTTGATCTGTCTCTCTCGTGTTCCCTCTATGGCACGATCTTGATGTATCATGAGCTTTGCTATTGTAGTTGGATCTTATGATGTTTATCGCCCTCTACTCTCTTGTGATGAATTGAGTTTCCCCTTTTGAAGTTATTTTATCGGATTGAGATTTTATGAGAACACTTGATGTATGTCTTGCCGTTCTTATCTGTGGTGACAATGGGATATCATGTGCCACTTGATGTATGTTTTAGAGACCAACTTGCGGGTTCCGCCCATGAACCTATGCATAGGGGTCGGCACACGTTCTTGACTCTCCGGTAGAAACTTTGGGGCACTCTTTGAAGTACTTTTATGTTGGTTGGATGAATCTGAGATTGTGTGATGCATATCGTATAATCATGCCCACGGATACTTGAGGTGACAATAGAGTATCTAGGTGACATTAGGGTTTTGGTTGATTTGTGTCTTAAGGTGTTATTCTAGTACAAACTCTTTTATAGATCGATCCGAAAGAATAGCTTTGAGGTGGTTTCGTACCCTACCATAATCTCTACGTTTGTTCTCCGCTATTAGTGGCTTTGGAGTGACTCTTTGTTGCATGTTGAGGGCTTGTTATATGATCTATCTATGTTATTATTGTTGAGAGAACTTGCACTAGTGAAAGTATGAACCCTAGGCCTTGTTTCCTATCATTGCAATACCGTTTACGCTCACTTTTATCATTAGTTACCTTGTTGTTTTTATTATTTCAGATTACAAATACCTTTATCTACCATCCATATTGCACTTGTATCACCATCTCTTCGCCGAACTAGTGCACCTATTCAATTTGCCATTGTATTGGGTGTGTTTGGGACACAAGAGACTCTCTGTTATTTGGTTGCAGGGTTGCTTGAGAGAGACCATCTTCATCCTACGCCTCCCACGGATTGATAAACCTTAGGTCATCCACTTGAGGGAAATTTGCTACTGTCCTACAAACCTGTGCACTTGCAGGCCCAACAACGTCTACAAGAAGAAGGTTGCGTAGTAGACATCAAGGCTATATTTTTATTCACCGAATGATATGTGTTTTTCTTGGAGCGTCTTGTATGATATGAGTCTTTGCTTTTAGTTTGCCACAATCATCCTTGTTGTACACACCTTTTGAGAGGGACACACATTAATCGTGAATTTATTAGAATACTCTATGTGCTTCACTTATATCTTTTGAGCTAGACACTATGCTCTAGTGCTTCACTTATATCTTTTTAGAGCACGGCGGTGGTTTTATTTTATAGAAATTGTTGAACTCTCTTGCTTCACTTATATTATTTAGAGAGTCTCTAAACAACATGAGTCTCTAATTGGTATATTCCAATGATGGGTTCCTCAAATGCCCGAGGTCTTCATGAGCAAGCAAGTTGGATGCACACCCACTTATTTTTATTTTTGAGTTTTCATACACATTATAGCTCTTAGTGCATCCGTTGCATGGCAATCCCTACTTTTCATTGACATCAATTTATGGGCATCTCCATACCCCGTTGATTAGCCTCGTTAATGTGAGACTTTCTTCTTTTTTGTCTTCTCCACACAACTTCCAACATCATACTCTATTCCACCCATAGTGCTATATCCATGGCTTGCACTCATGTATTGCGTGAGAGTTGAAAAAGCTGAAGCGTGTTAAAAACTATGAACCAATTGCTTGGCTTTTCATCGGGGTTGTGCATGATAAATACTTTTCTTAAGAAGATGGAGCATGACAAGACAATATGATTTTGTAGGGGTAATTTTCTTTAGCGTTGATATTTTGAAAGACATGACTGTTTGTTGGTATGCCTTATTATTGTTGCTTTTATGTCAAACTATAGACTATTGCTTTGAATCGTTCAGATCTTAATATTCATGCCACAAAGAGAATACATGATGAACATGATTGGTAGCATTCCACATAAAAAATTTGGTTTTTATCATTTACCTACTCGAGGACAGGCAGGATTAAGCTTGGGGATGCTCGATACATCTCCAACATATCTATAATTTTTTAATGTTCCATGCTATTATAGTATCAATCTTGAATGTTTTATATGCAATTATATATCATTTTTTGGGAATAACCTATTAACCTAGTGCTAGTGCCAGTTGCTGATTTTTGCTTGTTTTTGGTTTTTAAGGAAATCAATATCAAATAGAGTCCAAACGGAGAAAATTTTGGATTAATTTTTTCTGGACCAAAAGAGACCCTAGAAGGTTCGGGAGAAGACCTAACGAGCCACGAGGGAGCAATAAGCTTGAGAGGCATGCCCAGGGGCACACCCCTGTAGTACCTTGAGAAGAGGTGTCTAGAGGGGGGTGATTAGACACTAAGTACCAAAGTTGTAGTTTTTAAATTTTCTTTAAGTTTAAGTGGAGTTTAGGCACAAGTTTAACATTCACAATACATATCAGGCAAGCATGCAAGAGTATATGGGCAGCGGAAAGTAAAGCATGCAACTTGCAAGAATGTAAAGGGAAGGGTTTGGAGGATTCAAACGCAATTGGAGACACGGATGTTTTTGGCGTGGTTCCGATGGGTGGTGCTATCGTACATCCACGTTGATGGAGACTTCAACCCACGAAGGGTAACGGTTGCGCGAGTCCACGGAGGGCTCCACCCATGAAGAGTCCACGAAGAAGCAACCTCGTCTATCCCACCATGGCCGTCGCCCACGAAGGACTTGCCTCACTAGTGGTAGATCTTCAAGAAGTAGGCGATCTCCTTGCCCTTACAAACTCCTTGGTTCGACTCCACAATCTTGTCGGAGGCTCCGAAGTGACACCTAGCCAATCTAGGAGACACCACTCTCCAAGAAGTAACAAATGGTGCGTTGATGATGAACTCCTTACTCTTGTGCTTCAAATGATAGTCTCCCCAACGCTCAACTCTCTCTCATAGGATTTGGATCTGGTGGAAAGAAGATTTGAGTGGAAAGCAACTTGGGGAAGGCTAGAGATCAAGATTCATATGGTAGGATGGAATATCTTGGCCTCAACACATGAGTAGGTATTTCTCTCTTAGAAAATGTATGCTGGAAGTGTAGGTTCAGTCTGATGGCTCTCTCCACGAATGAAGAGGAGGTGGAGGGGTATATATAGCCTCCACACAAAATCTAACCATTACACACAATCTACCAAACTCGGTGGGACCGAATCGTTAAACTCGGTCAGACCGATTTAGCAAATAATGTGACCGTTAGGTTTTTTGGTGGGACCGAAATGCAATTCGGTGAGACCGATATGGTTAGGGTTAGGGCATAACTAATCTCGGTAAGACCGATTACACAAACTCGGTGAGACCGATTTTGGTAATAACCTTTCCAGAGAGTTGGTCGGGCAAACTCGGTTTGACCGATTACACAAACTCGGTGGGACCGATTTTGGTAATGAGTCAACCAGGAAGTTTGCATTGTAATCTTGGTAGTACCGATTGCTCAAACTCGATGAGACCGATTTTGGTAATGGACATACACAGAGAGATTACAATCCCATCTCGGTGAGACCGAGATCCCTATCGGTAAGACCGATTTGCCTAGGGTTTGTGGCAGTGGCTGTGACATCTGAAACTCGGTGGCGCCGGATAGAAGGAATCAGTGCGGCCGAGTTTGACTTTAGGTTTAGGACATATGTGTGGAAGTGGGAAAGTAGTTGAGGGTTTTGGAGCATATCACTAAGCACTGTGGAGCAAGAAACTCATTAAGCAACACCTCATCCCTTCTTGATAGTATTGGCTTTTCCTATAGACTTAATGTGATCTTAGATCACTAAAATGTAAAATGAAGAGTCTTGAGCTTGAAGCTTAAGCCAATCCTTTGTCCTTAGCATCTTGAAGGAGTTCCCATATCCTTTAGTCCATGCCACTCCATTGTTGAACTTATCTGAAACATACTAGATAAAAGTGTTAGTCCAACAAGAGATATGTTGACATTAATTACCAAAACCACCTAGGGAGCACTTGTGCTTTCAATCTCCCCCCTTTTGGTAATTGATGACAACATACATCAAAGCTTTAGATAAAGATGTAAAGAATAGCAAGTAAAGCTTTGGAAAGACATGTAACAAGCATAGGCTCCCCCTACATGTATGCAATCATGTAAATATGGAATATAGAAGCATGTGAGAGCATAACCATGATAGAGCAGGCAATGTGTTACATGTATCTTGGCCATATGCATCAGAGCAAAGAATATTAAGAAAAATACCTTCATGCTCATGAGTCCTTCTTGCAAACAGTATGTACATCAGCAAGAATTTCTCATAGACATGATTGTGATGCATATACTTACCTTGTAGTCTTGAGTTGGCTTAGGATGGAATGAACCTGCATAAACAAGGTTAGATAACACAAGTGCACCTACTAGCCAGAGCAAACAAAAGAAACTACTAGAATACCAAGACTGGGATGACATGTAGAGAGTGAGTACTAAGTACCACACTGGATTAGACATGTCCCCAAGAGTAAAGATATGCAAAGAATTTAAATGATTTCTTCCCCTTAGATGTCTTGCTCCTTCTGAATCTAGCATGGGATACAAGATAGGGAATAGAAAATAAGAGCTGAAAGATATGAATGATGAATAGAGCTAATGCATGCTAATGTAAATAAGCACAAAAGATCAAATGAACATGTCTCTCCCCTCAAGAAGACATGTGGCATCTCTCCTCTTGAACACCAAGCATCTGGGATCCTTGAGAAATACTTCTACTTAAGTATTCTCTCCCCCTGGAGATCTCTCTCCCCCTTGAGGAGCTCTCTCCCCCTTAAGAAGGTGATGAACTATTTCTCTGATGTGATCTCTCTCTAAAAGATAAGCTTTGATGTGATCTCTCTCTCCCCCTTTGACATCAATTTCCAAGAAGGGATTTCTGGAATCTGTCGAATGGGTTTGATCCTTGAGACACAGCACAAAGCAATGATAAAAATGTGATGCTTGTAGAGGACAAGATTCATTGAGTGGAGCTGGATCAGAAGAAACACAGAATAAGTGGCAAACTGTTTTTCCTGATGTGAAATCGGTGGCACCAAGTGGTATGCTTCGGTGGTACCGAAAGGATTCGGTCGGACCGAGAACAACAAATCGGTGGAACCGAGTTCGTCGCAGAGAAAACACTTGTCACCTCAGCTCACTAGACTGGTAAGATCTCACAAAGATTTGCAAGAAATTTACTGAAAGATGTTCAATGAATTGGAATGCAGAAAATGCAGAGCAAACAGAAAGAAATCTAGATGAAGTTTTTTTTTGAAAAAGGGAAAACAAATATGCATGAGACAAATGCAAAAACACAAAAAAGAACACAAGAGAACTTCATCTAGAGATGGTCGGCGACAAAGTCACCTATGTTAGAGTATATTGACTTAGGAGTCAAGTGAGATCACTTGATCATAGGTCATACTCATCGTTTAAGCTCAAAATGGGGTTGCCATTTTTTGTTTAAGCATCTTGATGTATTCACATCTTGTCGAGTTGCTTTAGCTCATGTCTCGGAGTAAAGCTTCTCTAAGATGGAATAACATACCTTGGTTGGTGGTGTTGTCCATGTAGTTGAACTTGTGTGGGTTGCTCAAGGTTGATGTAGCTCATCAAGAATTTGGAGCACCACTTGGAATTTGAGTCCATCTACCTACATGGGTTAGTTCTTGCAAGGAAGAGCACTTGTGTATCCAAAAATGACAATCATGATGCTCAACATAGAATTTGTCAAAGGATATGTTTGAATGGTTTCGTGTTTCCTTGTCTTCAACCACCATGGTGTAGAGACTTGGTGAAGTACAGATTGCTCAAGATGTGAGTAGATTACAATCTCATGGAATTTGATTCCACCAAGTACCTACATGGGTTAGATAACATGCAAGTGCAAATATATCCAAGACATAAGATTTTCATCATAAGAGAAATATCAAGGATTAGTCATAAGCTCATGTCTTGCATGTATCCAATGGAGTTTCTACTCCAAGTTTGAAGCATCAATGATGTTCAATTCTCCTCTCAACCTGCAAAACACTTTCTCATCAAGAGGTTTAGTGAATATATCCGCTAATTGCTTTTCGGTGCGAACATGCTTAAGATCAATGTCACCCTTAGCAACATGATCTCGAATGAAATGATGACGAACTTCAATGTGCTTAGTTCGAGAATGTTGCACAGGATTATGATCAATTTTGATAGAACTTTCATTGTCACAAAGCAATGGAACATGTCTCACATATATCCCATAATCTTTAAGGGTTTGGGTCATCCAAAGTAATTGAGCACAACATGAACCAGCGGCAATATATTCCGCTTCGGCGGTGGATAAGGATACCGAGTTTTGTTTCTTGGAGGACCAAGACACAAGAGATCTACCAAGAAATTGACAAGTACCCGAAGTGGACTTTCTATCAACCTTGTCTCCGGCATAGTCTGAGTTGGAATAGCCAACAAGATCGAAAGAGGCCCTCTTAGGATACCAAATGCCAAAATTTGGTGCATGGATTAAGTATCTCACTATCCTTTTCACGGCCTTAAGATGACATTCTTTAGGAGCAGCTTGATATCGTGCACACATGCACACACTTAGCATGATATCGGGACATGAAGCACATAGATATAACAATGAACCAATCATAGAGCGATAAACCTTTTGATCAACCGGTTCACTATCTTTGGTCAAGTCAAGATGTCCACTAGTAGGCATGGGTGTAGACATACCTTTGCATTCTTGCATATTGAACTTCTTGAATAAGTCCTTGGTGTACTTCGTTTGAGAAACAAAGGTACCTTCCTTAGTTTGCTTGATTTGCAATCCAAGAAAGAATTTGAGTTCACTCATCATAGACATCTCAAACTTCTCCGACATTAGCTTCCCAAACTTTTCACTAAAATGAGGGTTAGTTGAACCAAATATAATATCATCAACATAGATTTGGCACACAAATAGTTCTCCATTAACCCTTTTAGTAAAAAGAGTAGAATCAATTTTCCCAATTTCAAAGCCTTTTTCAATAAGGAACTTGGTCAAGCATTTATACCACGCTCTAGGAGCTTGTTTAAGACCATAAAGAGCTTTGTGAAGTTTGTAAACATGATTGGGTTTCTTAGGATAGACAAAGCAGGGAGGTTGCTTAACATAAACTTCCTCCTCTATTTCACCATTTAGAAAAGCACTTTTAATGTCCATTTGGTACAAGGTGATATCATGATGATTAGCATAGGTAAGTAAGATGCGAATGGACTCAAATCTAGCAACAGGAGCGTAAGTCTCACCATAGTCCATACCTTTGACTTGTGTGTAGCCTTGGGCGACGAGACGTGCTTTGTTGCGAACTACTTTTCCATCTTCATCTTGCTTGTTGCGAAACACCCATTTGGTACCGATGACGTTGTGGTTGTTGTCGGGCTTCTCGACCAATGTCCAAACTTGGTTCCTCTCAAAGTTGTGTAGCTCTTCATGCATAGCATTTATCCAATCCGGATCTTCCAATGCTTCTTCAACCTTCATAGGTTCAATGCTAGAGATGAAAGAATAGTTTTCACAAAAGTTAGCTAAATGAGTTTTAGAGCGAGTGATTCTCCCGGTTTGAATGTCATTGTAGATTTGCTCGACGGGATGATCTTTAGCAATTCTTGCTCGAACTCGTGAAAGCTTTTTCTTGGGTCTTCGTTGAACATATTCTTCATCTTGTTCTTCTTCTTGGCCTTCTTCATTGTTGGCGTTGTCGTTCTCTTGTCGTGGTGGAGAAGGAGGTTGTTGACGTTCATCTTGATGCACTTCCTTGTTTTCTTCATCTTGGTGTGTCCCACTTGCGGATGCTTCCGTATCAACTCTTGGTTCACCTTGTCGTGAAGTAGAAGCTTCCACTTGGACGGACGAGGTACTCTCCTTCACCTCCATTGGATGGACCTTGCCAATAGACAAGTCTTGGATTGCTTCCGAAGGATCTTTGTCTCCTACATCAATTGGCAATTGCTCTACTTGCGAGCCGTTAGATTCATCAAACTTCACATCTACTGTCTCTTCAACCTTTCGGGTGAAATTGTTGTAGACACGGTAAGTGTGAGAGTTTGAGCCATAACCTAGTAGGAAACCTTCATGAGACTTAGGAGCAAATTTAGAACGACGATGCTTATCAAGAATGTAGCACTTTGAGCCGAATACTCGAAAGTATCCAACTTGGGGTTTGTTACCGGTGAGGAGCTCGTATGCCGTCTTGCCGAGTAGCTTGTGAAGATACAAGCGATTTGTTGCATGACAAGCTGTCTCAACCGCTTCTGCCCAAAAGTGCTTCGGTGTCTTGTACTCATCAAGCATCGTTCTCGCCATTTCGATGAGCGTCCGGTTCTTCCTCTCAACAACTCCATTTTGTTGAGGTGTGTACGTAGCTGAGAACTCGTGTGAAATCCCTTCTTCGTCAAGAAAGGTGTCCACATTTGCGTTCATGAACTCCGTTCCGTTGTCGCTGCGAACCTTCTTGATCTTCACTTCAAATTGATTTTGGGCCTTCCCAGCAAAGTTTTTGAAGATCTTTTGGACCTGCGATTTATCATCGAGAAAGAACACCCATGTAAATCTTGAAAAATCATCAACTATAACTAGACCAAAAGAATTTCCACCAAGACTCTTGTAAGAGTTGGGACCAAAAAGATCCATGTGAAGTAGCTCGAGTGGCCTCCTTGTGGTCATGATGTTCTTCACGGGATGCCTTCCTCCAACCTGTTTACCTGCCTGACAAGCGCTGCAAAGTCTATTATCAAATATGACATGTTTAACTCCAAGAATATGATTTCCTTTAATAAGCTTGTCAAGGTTTCGCATACCAACATGACCTAATCGTCTATGCCATAACCATCCTTTTGAGGATTTAGCAATGAAGCAAGTTTTAGGTTGAGCCTTTTTAGTGAAATCAACAATGTATAGATCACCTCTACGCACACCGGTGAAGACCATTTTATGATTGTCTCGACGAAACACTTGGCAATCTACTTCAGTAAATAGGACATTGAAACCGAAATTAGCAAGTCTAGATACTGAAAGTAAGTTGTATCCAAGAGATTCAACGAGCATGACATTTTGTATGGAGCTATCATGTGATATGGCCACCTTACCGAGGCCAACCACCCTACCCTTTGAGCTGTCACCGAAAGTGACATACTTTCGAGGACTATCATTATCAGCAAGCTCACGAAACATGTCTTTATCTCCGGTCATGTGATCGGTACATCCACTATCAAGAACCCATTCCTTTCCTCCTGACATATATCACCGAAGATTTGCCATAAGACCAAAATGTCTCATTGCACCATCAAGGTCGAAGTCACTATCATCATCCTCATCATAGTATCCATGTTCAACATCGTCATGTGGTGGATCAAATCCTAGAGAGGGTGATTCATTAGAATGAGTTTGACAATGATCTTGCTTATGAATTTTTATAGCTTCGGAAATAATATCACTAATAATCCCAACATTTCCTTTGGCACGCATAAGGTTTGTAAGCTCAAATAGACGATCACCAAACATAGGATCACTAGTATTCATCTTACTCAAAGCAATAGACTTATGAAGAATTTCATCAAGATTTTCCAAGGAATAATTCGGAAAGCGTTCCTCAAGAAATTTCCATATAGTGTAGGCACACTTAAGAGTAGGCAAACATCCAATCAAGTTTCTTGCCAATCCTCTAATGATAAGTTCGGCAGTTCTAAGATTCCTAATTGTAAGTGCATCTAGTGCCACCCCTAGTTGGTTTTGGAGTATTGACGACAAAGTTGGTTGAGGGACTAATGCGTTTGTGAGAATTGCAGGATAATGCAGGTAGTGTCCCTCATTGATTTGGTTTACCTACCGGAGATGACCCCTAAAAATGTATGAAGACATTGAAGACAATGGTGGAATGTGAAGATATTCATATTGAAGACTATGACATGAGAAGACATTCAGTGAAGACTATGGAGCGCGAAGACTGTGTGATTTCATTGTTTCCTTTTCTTCTTTGTTGAGTCATAGGAACCACCATACTGTTAAGTGGGGTCCAAGTGAACTAAGTCAGAATGACTGAAGTGATGCTCAACCCAAATCCTATGTCTTCGAGCGAAGACAATGAGAGCAAATCTTATCCAGAGTTGGATGAGTCAGCTTTGCTTGTAGCCCAAGTAAAGTTGCCATGTGTGTTTGAAATCTGACCGTTGGAACACGTGTCAGTTCCTTAGTGACCCAGGGTCATTTCGGACATATCAGGTCGGGTTGCCCAGTGGCTATAAATAGCCCACCCCCTACACCATTAATTGGTGGCTGCTCAGAGTTAGTGCATGGCTTTTGTCGTTTGAGAGCAACCCACCTCGAAGCCTTTGAGAGAGAGAAATCCTTGCGAGGACAAAGCCCAAACACCCAGAGCCAAAGAGTGTTAGGCATCACTGAAGTCTTTCTATCTGTGTGACCTGAAGACTTATTACACTTGAGGACTGTGAATCCTCCAGCCGGTTAGGCGTAGCGTTCTAAGCATCCAAGAGTCATTGTGGATCGCCGGTGAACGAAGTCTGTGAAGGTTTGGAAGTCTACCTTAAAGACTTACCAGAGTGATTGGGCGAGGACTGGGTGTCCTTAGCTCAAGGGGAATAAGGTGAAGACACGGTCTTCTGAGTTGAATCTCAGCCTCCCTAACCAGACGTATAGTTGTCACAGCAACTGGAACTGGTCCAACAAATCATGTGTCTTCAACAAGTGAAACTGGTTCTATCCCTTCCCTTCCTTTACTTAGAGTTTGTCTTCATGAAGTCATTGCTCATCTGTCATACCTGTTTGACTTCATTGCTTGACTACTATTGTTGATCGGCTTCATACTATCTTCCATCCTGATCCTTAATACTTAGCTGCTATTTGTCATGTACTTTCACACATTGCATACTTGACTATGGTTTGCTTGTTGTAGTTTATCTTCCGTTGCATATCAATTAGGTCATTTCTACTATTTGTCTTTGAAACTACCATGTTTTGAAGACTTTCATAAAAACCGCCTATTCACCCCCCCTCTAGTCGATACTAGCACTTTCAATTGGTATCAGAGCGAGGTACTCCCTTGTTCTGTGTGATTCGGTTTAACCACCTGGAGTTTTAGCTATGTCGACTACAGGATTGAGGAACATATCTTGCCCCACCTTTGACGGTCATGAGTATCCCCGATGGAAGGCCATGATGAAGAAGCGACTCATGGCAATGGATAGCAAACTGTGGACCGTCACTGAGATTGGCCTTACTGATCTATGCAAGATGGCTGAGGCCGATGACATTCGCAAGTACACTCTACTGAACCTTACGGCGAAGGATGTCATCTGCTCCGATCTGTCCCGTAATCAGATCAGGAATGTTATGCACCTCAATCACGTGAAGCTAATCTGGGACCGGCTTTCTGAGGTCTATGAAGGTCATCGTACTCGTCATGATCCTTGGTTTGAGGACTACAAGGAGTCTCTTAAGGAGATGACCTTTGCACCTGAATCGCC
Source organism: Triticum dicoccoides (assembly GCF_002162155.2). Lineage (NCBI taxonomy): Eukaryota > Viridiplantae > Streptophyta > Magnoliopsida > Poales > Poaceae > Triticum > Triticum dicoccoides. The sequence continues at coordinate 128,998,995 of NC_041387.1, forward strand.
ATCATCTTCACCATGCCTCATGGCAAGGGGTGATAAGGTAACTGAATGCTACCTCTTTGAAACTAGTGATGATGAGTCAGGTGATGAATTTGGCCCCAGTTATGTCAAGCTTGCTTCCCTTGCCACTAAACAACAAAGAGTCATGGAAAGGGTTCAAGACATGCTTAGTAAGAGCGATGATATGTTGGGTGAAGAAATGGATCAGTCAAAAGCATTGGCTGAGAGTCTTCAGAGACTTCATTCCAAGTTTGACGCCCTTCAAGATCAACATAATGCTCTCTTGTCTGATCACGAGAAGCTTTCTTCTGAATGTCTTCAAAGAAAGCATGATCTTGAAATGATAAGAGTGGATTATGAAGATCTTCAGAAGGAGCGCGATTCATTACTTGCTCAACAGATCAGTCCCGCTCAGGAAGAATTTGAACCACCATGTCTAAAATGCATTGAGCATGATTACGCTACATCTGTTGCTGAATGTTCCACTGCTGCTACTGTTTCATTGTCTTCACCTACTGATGTGGTTACTAACCCCTCTGCGGAGGATACCACTACTATTGTTGATGGAAATGCTAGGTTGAAGACATTGCTTGAAACAGGGATGTATAAAAGTCTGAAAGGGCATCAGACACTATGCGATGTCCTCAAAAAGCAGATTCTGAACCGAAACCCTAGGAAAGAGGGTGTTGGGTTTGAGAGGAAAATGAATGTTGATGGCTCGTACTGGAAGCCTGAGAAGTACCCCAAAACCACATGGGTTGCTGCAAAGGAACCTTCAGTAGATCCATCCACCCTATCTGGCTTTACCTGTGCTAATCCTATTATCATTCATGAATCCTTTGATGCAAACTATAAACTGTTTAAGGATCAGAATGGTGAAGTGTTTGCCAGGTACATTGGTACTAACTGCAAGAATGGACCACCTATGAAGAAGATCTAGGTACCTAAGCAGCGTATTGAGGCTCTTCCTGTAAATGTCATCATGACACCACCAAGGAAGAAGACAAACCCCAGACCTATGGCTTCATATGGTCCAAAGGCTTCATACAGATACAGGACTCACCTGAGTCACCCTAACGCCAATGTTTTGCAGAGAAATCATACTCAGACTTATGAATATGAGCGTGTGTCTTCAAACCGCTATGTTCATAGAACTAAGAACTTTTCTGCTTATTCATATGAGTATCATTCATCTCCTGCAAGGCTATTTGCTAGGGCTTCAAAGCCGAAATTCTCAGATGCTGCACTTAGACTCATTGCTTCTAAGCCACCCCTGAAGATGTGGGTGGCGAAGAAGAATTAACTTTCTTTTGCAGAGAAAGGTCTCCAGCCTGCAATCAAAGGCGTCTGATGCTATTGCTGGGGACCTAAAACAAATTAAGGACGCATGATAAAATGTCTTACTTTATATTTCACATCTGAATCTCTTACCAGTCATACTATAAGTCCTAACCCTATTCTAAGTTGTGACAATCCTTGTGTTTGTCAAATGCTTATGCTTCACAACACTCTTTGTGAAGCCTATCCTCCTAACTGCACTGTAGGGTATGTCACCAAAAGCTTCAGAATGGATTATGGACAGCGGAAGCACAAATCATATGACTGGTGATCGAAGTCTTCTCATGGACTCAACCTTACATCCATCCGACAAGAGTCACATCACATTTGCTGACACTGGTAAAAGCAAGGTATTGGGTCTAGGTAGAGTTGCAATCTCAAAGGATCAACACATGGATAAAGTGATGCTTGTTGAATCCCTTTGTTTCAACTTAATGTCTGTCTCAATGCTTTGTGACTTGAACATGATTGTGCTATTCGGAAAATATCGTTGTCTTGTACTAATGGAATCTGACAAGTCTCTAGTCTTTGAAGGATATAGGAAAGATGATCTATACATGGTAGATTTCTCAGCAAGTCCATAGCTTGCTGTATGTCTTCTCGCAAAAGCTTCAGAATGCTGGCTCTAGCATTGGAGGCTGGGGCATGCTGGCATGAGGAACTTACACACACTCATCAAGAAGAAGCATGTCATAGGCATCGAGGGTGTCAAGTTCAAGAAGGATCATCTGTGTGGTGCCTGTGAAGCTGGAAAGATGACTAGGGCCAAGCACCCCTCAAAGACAATCATGACAACATCTCAACCCTTCGAGTTGTTACACATGGACTTATTTGGACCTACTCACTACTCCACCCTCACAACAACTGCATGTCTCTATGGCTTCGTCATTGTTGATGACTACTCAAGATACACATGGGTGCACATAATTCTCTACAAGACTGAAGTGCAAGATGTCTTCAGACGCTTTGCAAATCGAGCAATGAACAATTATGGCATGAAGATCAAGCCTATCAGAAGTGATAATGGCACTGAATTCAAGAACACCAGACTTGATCTTTATCTGGATACAATGGGAATCACTCATGAGTTCTCTGCTCCATACACACCACAGCAAAATGGCATCGTTGAGCGCAAGAACAGAACCCTCATTGAGATGGCTCAAACAATGCTCGATGAATACAAGACACCAAGAAAGTTCTGGCCTGAAGCTATTGATACAGCATGTCACATCATCAACCGTGTCTACATCCATAAGCTTCTGAACAAAACATCCTATGAGCTCCTTACTGGCAAGAAGCCAAATGTCAGTTACTTCAGAGTATTTGGAGCTAGGTGCTGGATCAAAGATCCCCATCACAAGTCAAAATTTGCACCTAAAGCTCACGAAGGCTTCATGCTTGGCCATGGAAAGGACTCGCACTCCTACAGAGTCTTCAACCTCTATCTGTACAAAACCATTGAAACTGTGGACGTGCGATTTGATGAAACAAATGGTTCACAAAGAGAACTCCTGCCAAGTACACTAGATGAAGCTCCGCCTAGCGAATCTATCAAGCTGATGGGAACTGGTGAAATCATGCCTTCTGAAGCACAGCCTGAAGAGGAACTTATCATTTCTGCACCTAACCAACCTGAAGACAATGCTCAGACCGAAGACAATCCTCCCAATGATGACGATGATCAGGAAGAGCAAAGTCTTTGTCCAGTTCATCCTCGTGTTGCAAATGAAGTACAAATTGAGAAGATAATTGACAGCATCAATGCACCTGGTCCACTCACTCGCTCAAGAGCAACACAGTTAGCAAATTTCTGTGGGCACTTTTCATTCGTGTCAATATCAGAACCCAAGAAAGTTGCTAAAGCCTTTATGGAACCTGAATGGATTCAAGCTATGCAAGAAGAACTTCAATAGTTCAAGCTAAACAATGTTTGGGAACTTGTCAAGCGACCTGACCGTCGCAAGCATAACATTATTGGCACAAAATGGATATATCGAAATAAGCAAGATGAGCATGGCCAAGTCATCAGAAACAAAGCACGTCTTGTGGCTCAAGGATATACTCAAGTTGAAGGAATTGACTTCGATGAAACATTTGCTCCTGTTGCTAGGCTTGAAGCTATTCACATACTACTAGCCTATGCTAACCACCACAACATCTTGCTATATCAAATGGATGTGAAGAGTACATTTCTCAACGGCAAGATTGAATAAGAAGTATATGTCGCTCAACCACCTGGCTTTGAAGATCCAAAACATCCTGATATGGTGTACAAGCTAAACAAAGCACTCTATGACCTCAAACAAGCACCTCGCGCTTGGTATGATACGATCAAAGACTTCTTGAAGAGCAAAGGCTTCAAACCTGGATCCCTCGATCCCACACTCTTCACGAAGACATATGATGGTGAACTGTTTGTGTGCCAAATATATGTGGATGACATTATCTTCGGTTGCACCAACCAGAAGTATAGTGATGAGTTTGGGTACATGATGCAAGAGCAATATCAGATGTCCATGATGGGTGAGCTGAAGTTCTTCCTTGGTCTTCAAATTCGTCAGCAAAGGAATGGCATCTTCATATCTCAAGAAAAATACCTCAAAGATTGTCTGAAGAAGTTTGGAATGGAAGATTGCAAAGGTTACACGACGCCAATGCCAGCCAAGCACCATCTTGGTCCCGACGACAATGGTAAAGAGTTCGATCAAAAGGTATACCGCTCCATGATTGGTTCTTTACTTTATTTATGTGCATCTAGGCCAGATATTATGCTTAGTGTTTGCATGTGTGTTCGATTCCAAGAGGCACCAAAGGAATCGCATCACTTAGCGGTGAAGCAAATTCTTCGATATTTGGCTTACACCCCAACACTCGGATTATGGTATCCAAAGGGCTCAAAATTTGATTTGGTTGGATTCTCGGATGCTGATTATGCTGGTGACAAGGTGGATCGCAAGTCTACATCAGGCACATGTCACTTTTTGGGTCGATCACTTGTCTGTTGGTCTTCAAAGAAGCAGAACTGTGTATCACTCTCAACTGCTGAATCTGAATACATTGCTGCTGGATCTTGTTGCGCTCAGCTTCTATGGATGAAGCAAACTCTCAAGGACTATGGCATCAGTCTGAAACAAGTACCTCTCTTCTGCGACAACGAAAGTGCCATCAAGATAGCCAACAATCCAGTCCAGCACTCGAAGACAAAGCACATTGAAATTCGTCATCACTTTCTTAGAGATCATGTCATGAAGAAAGATATTGACATCATTCACGTCAACACTGAAGAGCAACTGGCAGATATCTTCACAAAGCCCTTGGATGAGAAAAGGTTTTGCAAGTTATGGTGTGAGCTAAATATCTTGGAATCCTCAAATGTCCTATGATCAGGCACACATCCTAACACTTATGCATGTTGATGACTTAGATGTGCAACACACGAAGTAATGTATGTCTTCAATCAATGAAGACTTACACTTTGAGTGTGAATACATTAACGTGGAATTTGACTTCGGAGCGCCACAATAATTGTGCGCCGTGTCTGGGTCTAATACTTCCTATACGGTGGGTAACGCCACCACCAAATTTCTTTGTTTGAAGTGTTTAACTCATGGCGTTATTTTTTCAATAACTTTGCATTTGGTTTGTCTTCAGTTTCAATTTATCTTCATGATTTTCTTCACTATGATGATTTGATTGCTTTCTGATATATATATATATATATATACTAGTGTTTTGTCCTCTACAGCATTCACTTATAGCTATGTCTTCCTAGTTTAATCTTTTGAACTAAGTGAATGTGATCGGACCCCAATCTCTCTATGCTTTCTATCTCAAACTCTATCTGTCCAAATCATATGCATTCTATTGAAACTGTCTAATGTCTTCTCTGCATCCTAGTCAGCAGAAGGCACAGAGACAAACATTAAGTCTGTTTTAAATGACTCATCTTTATTTTCTAAATCCGGAGAAGCCGGAACAACCATCCGACATGCCTGGCGGGCGTGGGAACGTGGGACAACTCTGAGTATGTTGCATGCTTGCCACGTGCCCCTCAGATGTGAACCGCCAGGGGCACCTACGTAATTGCGTTGTGCCGCACACCTCCTTATAAATACTTGTCCCCTGCGGTAAAGAAAACCTTCTTCCACCTCTCCACCTCGTCAAAACCCTAGCGCCACCGCTAGCTCTCGACGACACCGGCGACGAAGCGCTTAGCTGCCGCCACTTCTCCGACGCCGTCCTCACGCCGGCCGCGGACATCATCCTCTCTGCCGTCGCCGTAGGTGTCCTCTGTCGCCAAGTTAGGGCACGGTGGATTGAACTGCTCGGTCTCCTGTTCATCCCATCTAGCAGTTCTTCGTGTGGTAAATATAACTCTATTTTTACTATCTTTTTGATCCTCAAAGATTCATCCTATCTACCAAAAGTGGTTTCTGCCTACACAATGTTAGATCTATTCTGTCTGCATCTCATACTGCCTAGTCTATTCACTTAAACTTCATATCTAGTTTGATTCCTCACTTGTACTTATTCACGGATTTGTACAAATCTGGAACCAACTCTCAACATATAAGTGGATGTCTTCGCATCATGAGGTCAATGTCTTCAAACCGATTTATCTTAAAAATCTTCTGAGAATGCATATGACCTCTTCCCCTTCCCTCACATCTCTAATGCTATCACAGGTACATGTCCGTGGGAGAATCCCTTGGTTCTCATAGTCTGCATTCGTTTGCAGAATACATACAGCATCACATTAACTCTCCCGAAGCCAGTTCCTGTTTGACCAGCAAGCGAGAGTCTTTGAAGCCTTTGAACGTATTGAAGCCATTCAGTTTGAAGTTCATGGCTACAGAAAAATCAGTAAGGAAGGGTGGCAGACAGCATCGTGGGGGAACATCAAAAGATCTGCCTGATGACCTCGCAGAACTTTACAAGACAGATCCTGAGGAGAATTATCATTAGCGCAAGACACGAATCCAATGGATTCGATGCTATTGGGCTGAAGAATGGTTCAAGTACAAGTTCGTGACCCAGGAATATGCAGATAAGAATGCTATCAAGAGTCCTTGGGGTGATATTCTCTATCGAGGCCTTCAACCCAAGAACAGAGCTGAAGCTATTGCACAGGGTTTCTATCCCTGCATGGTCCGTGGACCTCAGCCTGAAAATGCTGACCCATCATCATTGCTCTGGTGTCGTGATGATACTCTCTTCAAGCGCAACTTCCAGCATGCCAAGGCATCGGCCAAGGAAAACAAGAAGTCATTGGGATTAGACTTCAACCCTGGTCCCTCTGCTCCCCGTGCTGACGGCTCACGTGATGCTGATCCCAATGTCATCGGCCCCTTCTCCAACCTTGATGGCCTCATCACCTAAATCTTGGTCCAAGGTGCCAGGGTAGATCATTCTGATCATGATGCTGACACTGATGAAGCCCCAGCTCCTCCTCCAAAGCCGCGGAAGCTAAAGAAGCCTAAGGCTTCAAGATCAGCTGCACCTCCAAAAGCTTCACGTGCGAAGCCACTGGCCACTGCACCTCCTGAAGACAGTGTGCAGTCTGAAGATCAATCACGTATCTCCAAGAAGACGGAGAAGAAAAAGCAAATCGTCAGGCATACTAATCAAACCTTGACTCCTGCTGCCATTCTGCGTGCAGAACTCATTGATCTGTCCAGCGATGAAGATCTTGCAGATGATGCCCTTGAGCAACTGATCAAGAGCAAGGAGGAAGCAGAGATCTTCAATAACTTGCCTCTCTTCGATGTGGCAATCATCCATAACTTCATTGATGAGTGGTTTGACACTCCAAATCTCAGCTTTGAAGATCTGCAGCTTCCCATTGGCCTCAGTGTCGCCTTCAATGGCGCCATTGCTTCTGAGCTAGCTCTCGCTCAGCGCATCGTTGAGCTGAAGAACAAGATTGATTATGAGAAAGCTCAATTCAAGAAGCATGTGGCAAAGCTCGGCGTGCAAGATATCAGAAACTTCAAGGTCATGCTGCACGAGCTTAAAGAAGCCTTTCTCAAGAAGCGCGAAGAAGCTCAAGGCTCTCGTGAGCGTATGAAGAGTTTGGCTGATAAGTGTGTGCTAGCCTACAATGAGGCTGAGAAGCGCAAGTCTCTTGGCCGTCCTGGCATTGACCCCAGGATGGCTGCAAAGAAGAAGCTATCAACCGCTCAATCTGCACCTTCAGGTCAGGAAGCACCTCGCATAATCTTCCCAAGCAGCATGACTGGCTCGAAGCCAAAGGTCCTGTCAACCGCTTCAGAATAGAAGAAGACGAGGGCTGCCGAGGCTGAAGCCAGAAAAAGGAAAAATACTGAAGCCTCTGATGTTGCTCCCTCCAAGAAGAAGTGCAAAACCAAGAAGAATCGGGCTGCTCCCACAGAGCCCTTAGTTGTTGAACCTATCTCAGTGGTTCGCCCTGCATCTGAACACCAAGAACGACAGATGATAGTTCATTAGCCTGCTTCCACATAGGCTCATGAAGCTGAAGACATTCCAGCAGCTGAACCCACCACTGCTGAAGACATTGGTCACAATGACAATGTTGAAGATTATGAAGTTCTTCCTCAGATCAAACACAACTTGGTATCATCGCCTGTTCTCACGAACAGCAAACTCATCAGCATTGGTCGTCCTCTGACGCCAATTGCTCAGGATGCATCATGGGCTGATCACCCACAGCAACAAGACTCCCCGAGTACTCCCCAACAACAACAAGTTACACCACCCGTACAAGAAGAAGAAGAAGACTTTGAGGCCCAGCCAACTCCATCTCCAAAGGCGTTGCCAGCATTACGCAGGCTTCGCAAAGGACAAAGGCCTCAAGTCCCTCTTTCGAGCGTTCCAGAAGGAGAAGTGCATCACCAACCTGTTGCACGTCAAGTGTTTTCTGAAGCCACTCCAACTGTGAATGTCTCCGTGTCTGAAGCCCAAGCTGCTAAAGACAATCCGGCTGCATCAGCCGATGAAAGACAAGAAGACGTATGTGTCCCTACTCCCCCCAATAATGAAGAAGCTGTTCTTGATGTGAACGTGCCAGTGCCCGACCCTCTAGCTCATCAAGTGGAGGTTGAAAATCTTGAGGCTGCCACCACCAACACAAATGAAGCCAATGATGTAATCATGGCTGAAGTAAATGTGGAGCCTGCACCAACCATTGTGCCCGAAGCCAATGATGCACCTTCTCCTCAAGCACCTGTTGTGCAGCCTGAAGCCTCAGTTGCTGCCACTGCTCCTGTTCCGCCACCAAGGCCCTATACAATTGAGCAAGCATACAATCATGGTCAGCTAACCACTGTTCGATGGCCCATTCTGGTTCCTCCGCCTACTGCCTCTGGTCCTCAGTTTGATTATCATGTTGAGCATAGGCCTCAGGTCCAGAAGCCAAAGCCAAGACTGCCAAGGTTCCTAGGTACTGCAAACTCTATAGGGTCCTTCAATGCCAATGGCTTCAAAAGCCACAACACCTTCTTTGACAGTGCAAAGAACCCCTACTCAAAGCCAAGAATATCATCTGATTGTTTCTGGAGCTATCAGCAGAGAAGCTATTACTCATGCGTTATGTATGATCAAGGGCGCATTTTCCCTCATATGCGCCTCGACACTGAAGCCATTGTTGGACTGTCCTGCCTAGAAGAAGCTCTTGACTGCTTTCGTGATGCTGGTCTGCTCAGTTTTGTGACAGACAAAGAACATTGGAATGAAGAACTATTGCTTCAATTTTATGCTACCCTCCACATTCGCAGCTACAACGGGGATATCAAGACATGGGTTCTCGAGTGGATGACGGGAAATGTTCATCATGAAGCCAAAGATCTTGATGTCATTGAGCTTACAGGCCTACCCACTCCCGGAGAGCTGTATGAACCTGATTGTCAACTCCACCGCAATGCACTGGAGAGCATCTTCCATAAGCCAGAACCCAACATGAGCCAGATGTTGAGCATGATGAAGCCTTTGCCATCTGACGCTGAATACCCAAAGGAGTTCTTTGTTGATGACCTTGAGTATCTGCCTCGCACAATATATCACATCATCAGGCGAACTCTCTGGCCTATCAAAGGACATTCATCAGCGGCCAAACTTGAAGGAGCCATGAAGACATTGCTCTTTTACATCCTCAATGGCATCAGCTTTAATTCCCAAGAATTCTTCATTAGGCAACTTGCTGCGTCTGGATCTGATCTTTTTGGCCTGAAATTCTATGCTCCATGGGTCATGCGCCTCATCAAGCGACACTCCTCTATCAACTATCAGCCCTCTGCTCGCAATCATCTGATCTTTCTACCAGAGGTTGATATGTCAGTTGAAGCCATATACCCTGAGCCTGCCAAGAAGCCTCTTTGTCTTCAAAATGTCGAGCACCAAAGCTTCACTCAACCCATAGAAGGAGTCCAAGCAGTAACTCGAATCTATCCAATGGCTGGGAACACTCGTTTACCTCATCATGCACAAACTGAAGCTACTGAAAGCACCATTGCCCAAAGGCCTAAGAAGCGCTCTCGTGTTCTAAATGACCGAGAACTTCTTGTGGCACTTCATCAGAAACAAGATAAGCATCACTTTTGGCTCAAGAGACAGATGCAAAGCCTCTTGGTGGACGTCAATCGCATTCGAAATCTTGCCACCAAGAATGCATTTGTCGCTCACGAGACTTGTCGGCGATCATGGAAGAGTTTGATGCTTCTTAGTGCTGAAGCAGATCTTCAAGACGATGGCTTCACTGAAAGATTCAAGTTTGACTCCACTCCTCCACGGAATGCTGTCCTACGTCGAACTCCATCTCTTGAAGACTCTGACTATTCTTCCTCTGCGGCAACTGTGAATGCCACAGTGATCGATGATGAAGATGATGCTACTTCACCGCCCCCTACCTCTGTACGCATCGACACTGCACCAAGTACGCCTGCACCGCCAAACAACAACGACAACCCTGCTGCTTCACCTAGTCATGAGGACGAGTAGATGCTCTATGTCTTCAAACCTCTTTGGTCCTTACTGACAAAAAGGGGAGAAGCATATGAGTTTGATAGTCTTCAAGCGGGTTCATATGGGCGGTTGCTTTATATTTTGCCTCGTGTTTACAACTCTCGCTTTTGATACATTTGGTTCTTTGAGTTGCGATGATAAATTCCGCATGTGCGATGATAACTTCCGCGCTTAGATAATTCTGCAGACGTCCATTTTTCATTATGCATGTCATTCTATTTGCTATATCTTTTCATGCATGATAAATTATCTTCATAAGTTGAAGAGGATCTCCACAAGTACAACCTGCCATGTGCATTTGCATTCCAAAAGAAAATTACTTATATGCACATCTTCAGGGGGAGCCCTTGCTACTTATGAATACAATACCCTATCCTTTACAATTTCACATACTTTATCCCCGTTGAAAACTTCAACCAGTTTGTCATCAATCACCAAAAAGGGGGAGATTGTAACTGCATCTAGTGCCACCCCTAGTTGGTTTTGGAGTATTGACGACAAAGTTGGTTGAGGGACTAATGCGTTTGTGAGAATTGCAGGATAACGCAGGTAGTGTCCCTCATTGATTCGGTTTACCTACCGGAGATGACCCCTAAAAATGTATGAAGACATTGAAGACAATGGTGGAATGTGAAGATATCCATATTGAGGACTATGACATGAGAAGACATTCAGTGAATACTATGGAGCGCAAAGACTGTGTGATTTCGTTGTTTCTTTTTCTTCTTTGTTGAGTCATAGGAACCACCGTACTGTTAAGTGGGGTCCAAGTGAACTAAGTCAGAATGACTGAAGTGATGCTCAACCCAAATCCTATGTCTTCGAGCGAAGACAATGAGAGCTGGATGAGTCAGCTTTGCTTGTAGCCCAAGTAAAGTTGCCGTGTGTGTTTGAAATCTAACCGTTGGAACACGTGTCAGTTCCTTAGTGACCCAGGGTCATTTTGGACATATCAGGTCGGGTTGCCCAGTGGCTATAAATAGCCCACCCCCTACACCATAAATTGGTGGCTGCTCAGAGTTAGTGCACGGCTTTTGTCGTTTGAGAGCAACCCACCTCGAAGCCTTTGAGAGAGAGAGAAATCCTTGCGAGGACAAAGCCCAAACACCCAGAGCCAAAGAGTGTTAGGCATCACTGAAGTCTTTCTGTCTGTGTGACCTGAAGACTTATTACACTTGAGGACTGTGAATCCTTCAGCCGGTTAGGCGTCCCGTTCTGAGCATCCAAGAGTCATTGTGGATCGCCGGTGAACGAAGTCTGTGAAGGTTTGGAAGTCTACCTTGAAGACTTACCAGAGTGATTGGGCGAGGACTGGGTGTCCTTAGCTCAAGGGGAATAAGGTGAAGACACGGTCTTCTGAGTTGAATCTCAGCCTCCCTAACTAGACGTACAGTTGTCACAGCAACTGGAACTGGTCCAACAAATCTTGTGTCTTCAACAAGTGAAACTGGTTCTATCCCTTCCCTTCCTTTACTTAGAGTTTGTCTTCGTGAAGTCATTGCTCATCTGTTGTACCTGTTTGACTTCATTGCTTGACTACTATTGTTGATTGGCTTCATACTATCTTCCATCCTGATCCTTACTACTTAGCTGCTATTTGTCCTGTACTTTCACATCATTGCATACTTGACTATGGTTTGCTTGTTGTAGTTTATCTTCCGCTGCATATCAATTAGGTCATTTCTACTGTTTGTCTTTGAAACTTCCATGTTTTGAAGACTTCCATAAAAATCGCCTATTCACCCCCCCCCTCTAGTCGATACTAGCACTTTCACTAATCATGTCAATTGACTCATCATGGGTAGGATGCATAGGGTCAACATAAGGTGCACAAGGGCTAGCAATGTACTTGTTCAAATGATATTGATTGAAAATTACAAGCATCTCATTTTTCCACTCATGAAAATACTCTCCATCAAGAATAGGCACTCTATGTCTAAGACTCCCCAAAGTAGACTCATCAATCTTCCTCCAATGGTGACTAAACCAAAGCAATGGAGACTGAGGGAGTCCTGGACTAGGGGGTGTCCGGACAGCCGGACTATCATCGTCAGCCGGACTCCAAGACTATGAAGATACAAGATTGAAGACTTCTTCCCGTGTCCGGATGGGACTTTCCTTGGCGTGGAAGGCAAGCTTGGCGATACGGATATGTAGATCTCCTACCATTTTAACCGACTCTGTGTAACCCTAGCCCTCTCCGGTGTCTATATAAACCGGAGGGTTTTAGTCCGTAGGACGAACACAACCATTACAACAATCATACCATAGGCTAGCTTCTAGGGTTTAGCCTGCTTGATCTCGTGGTAGATCCACTCTTGTACTACCCATATCATCAATATCAATCAAGCAGGAGTAGGGTTTTACCTCCATCGAGAGGGCCCGAACCTGGGTAAAAACATCGTGTCCCTTGTCTCCTGTTACCATCCGCCTAGACGCACAGTTCGGGCCCCCTACCCGAGATCCGCCGGTTTTGACACCGACATTGGTGCTTTCATTGAGAGTTCCTCTGTGTTGTCACCGATAGGCTTGATGGCTTCTTCAATCAACAACAAGGTGAGACTTTTCTCCCCGGACAGATCTTCGTATTCGGCGGCTTCGCACTGTGGGCCAATTCACTAGGCCATCTGGAGCAGATCGAAAGCTACGCCCCTGGCCGTCAGGTCAGATTTGGAAGCCTAAACTTCACGGGGGATATCCGCGGAGACTTGATCTTCGATGGATCCGAGCCACAGCCGAGCGTGACACACTGTCACGATGGGCATGATCTAGCTCTGCCGCCGGACAGTACCTTGGAGGCCGCACACGAATCCGCTCCGACCCATAGTCCGGAGCCGATTGCGTAGATCGAGGACGGGTGGCTGGACACCGCCTCGGGAGCTGCAACTTCCACGGCGATGGAGCCGAACACTAACCTCGTCCCTTATAAAGCTCGTGACTCCGAGGTGCCGGACTCCCTGCCGGACTCCGAACCTCCTGCGCTCCTGCCAATCGAATCCGATTGGGCGCCGATCATGGAGTTCACGACCGCGGACATCTTTCAACACTCACCCTTTAGCGACATCTTAAATTCGCTAAAGCATCTCTCGCTATCTGGAGAGCCCTGGCCGGACTATGGCCAGGATGGTTGGGATGCGGACGACGAAGAAATTCAAAGCCCACCCACCACCCACTTTGTATCCACTATCAACAATCTAACCGACATGCTAGACTACGACTCCGAAGACATCGACGGTATGGACGACGATGCCGGAGATGATCAAGAATCAGCGCTCACCGAGCACTGGAAGGCCACCCCGACCCATGGTGTATATATGGTGGACACCCCAAAAGGAAGCGATAACGAGGATCAACGGGGCGCGGCAAAGGATAATCCCGCTGACAAACAACCAAAACGGCGACGCAGACGCCGCCCTAAGTCCCGCCTCGACAAAAACAGCGCTCCTAATGACCCAGCAATAGAGCAGGGCAAACCAGTGGACGACGAACATGCAACCAAGCAACCGTCCAAACAGGACGAATCGGATAATCAATCCATGCCCGGCGAAACCAACAGTCCAGACGACCTCACGCCGGACACACCACCGGAGCATAAGAACCCTCACAAAAGACTCGTCGCCACTGCAAGAAGTCTGAAGAAGGAAAAATGGAAGCTCAAAACAGCGGAAGACATACTAAGAATGAGGTGGAGCAAAGTGCTCAAAACCACAGACAAATACGGCAATGGCCATCAATCAAAGAGCTACCCGAAGCGCAAGTTGCTGCCAGAATTTGACGAGGAAGCCATAGAGCCACCACAGTCAAAAATTAAAGAAGCCGCCTGGCCGGATAGACGACCAGATGACAGGCCAAAAGCGACAAACGGCGCCGCACACAAGCCAACTCATGATCCTGGGAAAACAGATGGCCCAGCCAGGTCCATTTACGGGCCAAAAAAGAGGGCCCCAGGAAGCAACACAACATGCCAAGTGTTCGAAGACAGCGGCACGTCCAAATACAGGGGAGCCGCACACCCACTATGTTTCACCGATGAGGTGCTGGACCATGAATTTCCAGCAGGGTTCAAACCCATAAACATAGAGGCATACGATGGAACAACAGACCCTGGAGTCTGGATAGAGGATTACATACTACACATACACATGGCTAGAGGAGATGATCTCCACGCCATAAAATACCTACCCCTCAAGCTCAAAGGGCCAGCTCGGCATTGGCTCAAAAGCCTCCCAGAAAACACTGTTGGAAGTTGGGAAGAGCTCGAGGATGCGTTTAGAGCAAATTTTCAAGGGACTTATGTCCGCCCTCCGGATGCAGACGATCTAAGTCATATAACTCAACAGCCCGGAGAGTCAGCGCACAAATTTTGGAACAGGTTCCTTACCAAAAAGAACCAAATAGTCGACTGTCCGGATGCTGAAGCCTTAGCATCTTTTAAACACAATGTCCGAGACGAATGGCTCGCCAGACACCTCGTCCAAGAGAAGCCGAGGACAATGGCCGCGCTAACAAGCCTCATGACCCGCTTTTGCGCGGGGGAAGACAGCTGGCTAGCAAGACGTAGCACCAGCGACCCGAGTACATCCGAGATTAGAGATGGAAACGGAAAATCACGGCGCCGAAAGGATCAGCGCCAGAATAAAGAAAAAAGCCCAAAGAACACGGCGATCAACGCAGGATTCAAAATCTCGCGGCCAAACAACAAAACACTGCCTCTTAAGGACAACAGTGATGAGCTATCCAACTTAAACAAAATTTTGGATCGGATATGTCAAATCCACAGTACCTCCGGAAGGCCTGCAAACCACACCCACCGAGATTGTTGGGTTTTCAAATAGTCCGGCCGACTCAACGCCGAACACAAGGGGCTCGACGCACCAAGTGAGGATGATGATGAACCCCACCAGCAGAGCACCAGAAAACAAAAGACTTTCCCACAAGAAGTCAAAACAGTAAACTCACTTCATGTGATATTACGGAAAAACAATGCGGCACCAGCTAAAATAAGTGCCGCACGGTCCACCCCAGCGGAACCTCGAAGTTGGATGTCAAAACCAATCACTTTCGACCATCTGGATTATTCCAGAAGCATTCGAAACGCAGGATGGACTGCTCTGATATTGGATCCTATAATCGACGGACTACAATTTACACAAGTCCTTATGGACGGCGGCAGCGATTTAAACCTGCTATATCCGAACACAATCCGCAAGATGGGGATAGACCTTACTAAAATTCGACATAGCCACACTTCCTTTAAAGGAGTGATGCCAGGCCCTTATGCCAAGTGCACAGGCTCCTTATTACTAGAAGTTGTGTTCGGGTCACCTGACAACTTCCGACGCGAAAAGCTAATCTTTCATGTCGCCCCATTCAAAAGTAGCTATCAAGCACTACTGGGACGTGAAGCTTTTCTCCGCTTTAACGCAATACCACATTACGCGTCTCTTACACTTAAAATGCCTGGTCCACGTGGCATCATTTCATTAAAAGGTCGTTCAAAGACCCCGGACACGGCTAGACGAGTCCGGCATAAATAAGCTAGGGGCTCCCTAGCCGCACACCCCTTCACAAGGGGCTGTGCATATAAGCAACAATGAGCTAATACTTTTTCGCGTTGCAAGGATTCTTTTTAGATTAAGACCCTACGTAAACCTTTTTTACTGTCTCTTGTTGCTATAATCCCCTGGTTTCTCATTGTAACCAGAGTGGAGACTGACATTTTGGCATCGGCCGCGTCAGAGGACCTCGCCCGTATCTGGACACTAGGGGCTCAGGGCATTGTTCTGCCCATTGTTATAAAGACCGAACACCTTAGGGAGTGTTCGGCGTCTCGAGTTAGGCCTTATATGCATCAGCTCCGAATCATGTCTTTGGTAAAATGTTGGGTTTGCCCGGCTCCTGTGTTTTGCTGCCTTACATTCCGTATCATCGGCTAATGCGGCACCAGGAGAACTACTGCGATTGTGCCCCAGTTCGGCTGGGCGAGCACCTCAGTAGAGAAAGCCGAAAACTGACTGTCATGATACAGCGAGAGACTGGTCAACCACTCGATCGACCACCGGAATGTTTAGAATTCCTCCGCTTTGATGAAGGACCGTTTCCCGGTCAGGCACATACGCGCCCGAATTCGGAGAGCACGGTGCCCCCAGGGGCTATATCGTAGTCCCACCCTCGAACTCCAATGGCTAAGTGAAAGTGATAAAGCATTATAGTCCGGTTGCCTCGTTTGCTACGCTACCACCTCCTTAACAGGACCGAGACGTCGGATTAAGTGTGAAAATGCGCTATTTTTGCGAACACCCCCGCACCTTGTGCGTGGGGGCTGAAGCCGACGACTGCCATCTTTCAGGTTATACATACGTATACATAAACGGCCGCACAGGAGATATTTCAATACTTGAACGCACAAGTACAAAAAGCGCCTACATCATAAACATTGTTTTATAAAATTAAACGTTCATTTGAACGTGACATTTTTTGAGCACTGCGACTCTATTACACGAGCACCACGCAGAACTTCCCCAAAATAGTGCTCGGCGGGTAACCGGCTTTCGTCTGAACCCTGGGTCGCAACAGCGGTGGCATCCATCTCTGTCCAATGTGTCTTCACACAGGGGACGGCCATCCGCGCACCCTCTATGCAGGCCGACCGCTTCATCGCCTTGATATGCGGCACCGCCCCAAGAAATTGCTGCAATAAGCCAAAATAGCTCTTCGGCTTGGGCCTATCCGGCCAGACATGAGTCACGATATCTGTCATGGCAAGTCCGGACAACCTATTCAGCTCAGCCCATTCGGCCAACCGATCAGTCAGCGGAAGTGAACGATCCGGACTATGGAATTGAGACCAAAACAACTCTTCCGTCTTGTGATCCTTCTGACTTCGGAACTGCACAACGGCATCCGCCGCACTCGCCGCTAAGTCCATATAAGGATCCTCCAGACCCCACAGCTGGCCAAGCTGGGCATACTTTGGATCCGTAAACCTACGGCGCAGCAGAAAAGGCTTGCCAGCCACAATGTCTCCGGCCTGGCGCAGCTCCTCCTTTATAGCCCGCATTGCAGAACGGGCATCCTTGGCTTTGGCGGTGGCCTTCCCCAGGTCTTCTCGCTCCGATAGGCGCTCCTTTTCAAGAGCCTCATTGTGGTCGGTAGCATCTTTCAACTTAAAGGCCATTTCGGCCATTTCTTCCCTGCTTCGGCAGTGTGCAGCCCTTTCAGCTTCTAACTCCTCGGCCGCCCTCGAGGCAGCCGCATCACTCCTTCTGGCTTGCTCCTTGGCTTGAGCAAGTTCTGCCCAAAGGCTCTCCACAGCAGCGGCATCGTCTGCATCAAGCACAACTATTGTAAGAGGTGGGCTTTGGCTCCCTTAATAGGTGACTGCGGAGAAACAACTTACCTTGCGACTCGTCAAGTCGCTTGTTGACTAGCGCGATGTCCGCATCCGCAACATCGAGTTGCCGCTTTAATTTAGCAACTCCATCAGTCCGGCTAGCCCCCGGACTATCCGCCACCTGCATAGGAAAGGCGACTCTCAATACCTGCGATTTTGATCCTCGGCACGCTGTCGCTTTCGACAACCTACCGAGTCTCAGGGGCTACTGTCTACACAAGGCGCACCTTATGTGCAAAACTGTCAAAAAGGTGTGTCGTTTTTACATACCTCAAACCCCGCCAGCAAACTCCTGATGGCATTATGCAATCCGCTTTCGGCGGACGAAATCCTTCCAATCACCATACTCATCAATGCATGGTGATCTTCTGAGATGGACGCCCTCTCAAGCAGATCCTTCAGCTCCCCCGGCCGAACACTAGTCGGCGCCGAACTCTTCGGCTCTGCCGGGCTCGGGGATACCCTCCGTGATGACACTTCAGGCTCGTCCGCCCTATCTGACGGCGCAGCGGACGGAGGCGTCTCGCTCTCCACCATCTCCGGACGAAGATCCCCCGAAGATGAGCTCATCTGAGAAGGTCGGAGATCCGAACTACAAGGTAAAAATTCGGTTATCCTCAGAAGCACAAATAAGGATGTCTCTTATTACCGAGCTCTCTTTTTTCTACTTACGGCTCGCTGGAGGGCTGATGCTTTAGGGGAGACTATGCAGCCGGGGCCTCCCCGGACGCAGGGCCCTCTGGTGAAGACTTCTTCCCCCGCTTAGGGGCTTTGGCCTCCGGGTCTCCAGAGGCGGTCCTCTTCTCCCCTTGGAGGGAGAGATTCTCGATCCTCCCTTTTTCAAGAGCCTCCTTTGGCGAGGCGGTAGCTCCCTTATTTTCCCCTCCGCCTTCCTCTGAAGACGCAACCTCTAGCATCTTGACCAGCACGGGATCCGGCGCGGTCTCTGGGAGGGGGGCCGGACACCGTATCAGCTTTGCTTGCGCTATCCACTCCTGTTGAAGGATAACGGGTTAAAAGGCGAATTGTAGAAAGGCAAACAAACGGTGCGTCCGAACACTGAGCTACTTACTTGAGTATCCGGGCGATTGCAGCTTAGGCCGGCGTCCTCGGTCAATTCCGGACACACCTCCTGTGATCCGAAGAACAATTTGTACATCTCCACGGGTGTCGAACCCATGAAGTGTTGGAGAATCCGTGGTCCCTCCGGATTAAATTCCCATAGCCGGAGAGGGCGGCGTTTGCAGGGCAGGAGACGCCTGATAAGCATAACCTGCATCACCACGACCAGATCGATCTCCCTCGCCTGGAGGTCTCAAATCCGGCCCTGCAAAAAGGGCACGTCTTTTGACGGCCCCCAGTTGAGCCCTTGGTTGACCCACGACATCAACCGTCGAGGAGGTCCCGAGCGGAATACGGGCGGCGGCTTCTGCCTGCTGCCCTTCGGAGCGGTGATATAGAACCACTCCTGTTGCCATAAGCCAAGCTCCTCTTGGAAGGAGCCCTCGGGCCACGGGGCATCGGCCCTCTTGCTCACGGCCGCCCCGCCACACCCTGTTTGACGCCCCTCGATCATCTTCGGCTCTACATTGAAGGTCTTCAGCCACAGGCTGAAGTGGGGGTGACGCAGAGGAAGGCTTCGCAGACGACAATAAATGCGGAAATATGGAGGATGGACTCCGGAGCCAAGTCGTGGAATTCCAACCCATAGTAGAACATGAGCCCTCTCACAAAAGGATCCATCGGGAAGCCTAAACCCCGACGGAGGTGGGATACAAAGAGGACGTACTCGCCGGGTTCGGGGGTAGGGATGGCCTGCCCTTCGGCAGGCAGCCTGTGCGAAATCTCGTAAGACAGGTACTTGGCCTCTCGCAGCTTTAGCACGTCCTCCTCCGTGGCGGAGGAGGGCATCCACCGGCCCAGAAGGTCGGAGCCGAACATTGTTGAAGGTCCGAAGCGCTCGAATCTGGGGCTCTGGGTGTTGGAACTTGGGGCAAGGAGAAGATTCGATGAAGGATTGAAGAAAAGAAACGAGCCTTGGTCCTATTATAAAGAGGGAGAATACCAAGAGCCGTCTCCGTGACCATTCGGGACTCGCCTTTGATAGAGGGGGCGTGGCGACGGGCGCGGTTGGGTTACCCACGTCCATATTGATGAGAATCCCGGAATAAGGGGAACACGATCTCTGCTTCGACAAGACGTGCCAAGGAAACCGCTTCGCTAAACACGCTGAGGTGGTATAATGAACAACAATTCAAGTAAAGGCTTGGTAGTGGCGTGACGTCATGCTACAAGATACGTCAGCAGATTGAACTTGTGTACGTAATATTCTCTCTACGGTAGAATGTGGAAATTATTTTGCAGAGCCGGACACTATCCTGGTGTTCACAATCTTCTATGAATTATTCGGAGGAGGAACCCGCCTTGCAATGCCGAACAATATGCGCGCCGGACTCATCGTCATTGAAGCCTGGTTCAGGGGCTACTGAGGGAGTCCTGGACTAGGGGGTGTCCGGACAGCCGGACTATCATCGTCAGCCGAACTCCAAGACTATGAAGATACAAGATTGAAGACATCGTCCCGTGTCCAGATGGGAGTGTCCTTGGCGTGGAAGGCAAGCTTGGCGATACGGATATGTAGATCTCCTACCATTGTAACCGACTCTGTGTAACCCTAACCCTCTCCGGTGTCTATATAAACTGGAGGGTTTTAGTCCGTAGGACGAACACAACCATTACAACAATCATACCATAGGCTAGCTTCTAGGGTTTAGCCTCCTTGATCTCGTGGTAGATCCACTCTTGTACTACCCATATCATCAATATCAATCAAGCAGGAGTAGGGTTTTACCTCCATCGAGAGGGCCCGAACCTGGGTAAAAACATTGTGTCCCTTGTCTCCTGTTACCATCCGCCTAGACGCACAGTTCGGGACCCCCTACACGAGATCCGACGGTTTTGACACCGACAGAGACCAATGCTCTAATACCACTTGTAGGACCTCGAGAAGAGGTGTCTAGAGGGGGGTGATTAGACACTAAGTACCAAAGTTGCAGTTTTTAAGTTTTCTTTAAGTTTAAGTGGAGTTTAGGCACAAGTTTAACATTCACAATACATATCAAGCAAGCATGCAAGAGTATATGGGTAGCGGAAAGTAAAGCATGCAACTTGCAAGAATGTAAAGGGAAGGGTTTGGAGGATTCAAACGCAATTGGAGACACGGATGTTTTTGGCATGGTTCCGATAGGTGGTGCTATCGTACATCCACGTTGATGGAGACTTAACCCCACGAAGGGTAACGGTTGCGCGAGTCCACGGAGGGCTCCACCCACGAAGGGTCCACGAAGAAGCAACCTTGTCTATCCCACCATGGCTGTCGCCCACGAAGGACTTGCCTCACTAGCGGTATATCTTCACGAAGTAGGCGATCTCCTTGCCCTTACAAACTCCTTGGTTCAACTCCACAATCTTGTCAGAGGCTCCCAAGTGACACCTAGCCAATCTAGGAGACACCACTCTCCAAGAAGTAACAAATGGTGCGTTGATGATGAACTCCTTGCTCTTGTGCTTCAAATGATAGTCTCCCCAACACTCAACTCTCTCTCATAGGATTTGGATCTGGTGGAAAGAAGATTTCAGTGGAAAGCAACTTGGGGAAGGCTAGAGATCAAGATTCATATGGTAGGAATGAAATATCTTGGCCTCAACACATGAGTAGGTGGTTCTCTCTCAGAAGATGTATGCTGGAAGTGTAGGTTCAGTCTGATGGCTCTCTCCATGAATGAAGAGGAGGTGGAGGGGTATATATAGCCTCCACACAAAATCTAACCGTTACACACAATCTACCAAACTCGGTGGGACCGAATCGTTAAACTCGGTCAGACCGATTTAGCAAATAATGTCACTGTTAGGTTTTTCGGTGGGACCGAAATGCAATTCGGTGAGACCGATATGGTTAGGGTTAGGGCATAACGTAATCTCGGTAAGACCGATTACACAAACTTGGTGAGACCGATTTTGGTAATAAGCTTTCCAGAGAGTTGGTCAGGCAAACTCGGTTTGACCGATTACACAAACTCGGTGGGACCGATTTTGGTAATGAGTCAACCAGGAAGTTTGCATTGTAATCTCGGTAGTACCGATTGCTCAAACTCGGTGAGACCGATTTTGGTAATGGACATACACAGAGAGATTACAATCCCATCTCGGTGAGACCGAGATCCCTATCGGTAAGACCGATTTGCCTAGGGTTTGTGGCAGTGGCTATGACATCTGAAACTCGGTGGCGCCGGATAGAAGGAATCAGTGGGGCCGAGTTTGACTTTAGGTTTAGGACATATGTGTGGAAGTGGGAAAGTAGTTGAGGGTTTTGGAGCATATCACTAAGCGCTGTGGAGCAAGAAACTCATTAAGCAACACCTCATCCCTTCTTGGTTGTATTGGCTTTTCCTATAGACTCAATGTGATCTTAGATCACTAAAATGTAAAATGAAGAGTCTTGAGCTTGAAGCTTAAGCCAATCCTTTGTCCTTAGCATCTTGAAGGAGTTCCCACATCCTTTAGTCCATGCCACTCCATTGTTGAACTTATCTGAAACATACTAGATAAAAGTGTTAGTCCAACAAGAGATATGTTGACATTAATTACCAAAACCACCTAGGGAGCACTTGTGCTTTCAACCCCCCAGGCTTGTGGGCCCCTCGTGGCACCTCTTGACCTAATTCCACCTCTATAAATTCTCAAATATTCCATTGACATCAGAGAGCCACCCGAAATACTTTTTCCGCCGCCGCAAGTTTTTATTCCCATAAGATCCCATCTGGAGGCCTTCTCCGGTACTCTGCCGGAGGAGGGGAATTGATCACAGAGTGTCTCTACATCAACCTTGCTGCTCTTTCGATGATGTGTGAGTAGTTCACCACAGACCTACGGGTCCATAGCTAGTAGCTAGATGGCTTCTTCTCTCTCTCTCTCTCTCTCTCTCGTGTTCTTGAGATGTTACGATCTTGATGTATCGCAGGCTTTGTTAATATAGTTGGATCATACGGTGTTTTCCCCTCTCTATCTTGTTGTGATGAATTGAGTTTTCCCTTTGAGATTTCATTTTATCGGATTGACTACTTTTATGGATTTGAGAGCACTTGATATATGTCTTGCATATGAATACCCATGGTGACAATGGGGTATTGTTTTGATTCACTTGATTTATGTTTTGGCACTCAACTTGCGGATTCCCGAGGTGACATTGGGGTAAACTACGCATAGGGGTTGATGCACATTCTTGTCTTTGTTTGTCCGGTAGAAATCTTGGGGCACTCTTTGAGGTTCATTGTGTTGGATTGAGTATTATGAATCTGAAATTATTTGGTGTTATTTTAGTACGAACTCTTGGATAGATCGATCAGAAAAGAATAGCTTCGAGGTGGTTTCATACCCTACAAACGATTTCTTCTTATGTCCTCCGCTAGATAGGAACTTTGGAGTGATTCTTCATCGCACATTGAGGGATGGTTATATGATCCAATTATATTAGCATTGTTGGGAGACTATACTAGCGAAAGTACGGACCCTAGGCCTTGTTTTCAAGCATTGCAATACCATTTGTGCTCACTTTTATTGTTTGCTACCTTGCTGTTTTTATTTATTCAGATTATAAAAATATATTTCTACCATCAACACTACACTTTTATCACCATCTCTTAACCAAATTAGTGCACCTATACAATTTGCCATTGTATTGGGTGTGTTGGGGACACAAGAGACTTTTTATTATTTGGTTGCAGGGTTGTTTGAGAGAGACCATCTTCATCCTACGCCTCCCACGGATTGATAAATCTTAGATCATCCACTTGAGGGAAATTTGCTACTATCCTACAAAACTCTGCACTTGGAGGCCCAACACGAGTCTACAAGAACAAGTTGTGTATTAGACATCAGTAATCATGTTTTATAGCTTTTGTTTCAATAAAGTGCCATGTAAAGCCTTTGGGATAGTGTGGATGATAGTTGACTTGATTTTGTGCAAAAAATAGAAACATTTGCTTTCAGTCACAGAATTGTTTAAATTCACTGGAGCGTGATAAAATTCTGAATTGTTTACACATAATTGACATACAAATTTCCTAGAGTGTCTTAATTTTTCAGGATTTTTGGAGTTACAGAAGTATACGAAGTTTACAGATTGCTACAGACTGCTCTGTTTTTGACAGTTTCTGTTTTCTATGTGTTGTTTGCTTATTTTGATGAATCTATATATGGGTAGTATCGGAGGGTATGAACCATGGAGAAGTTGGAATGCAGTAGAAATAACACCAATATAAATTTAGAATGATTTCACAACAGTACCTAAGTGGTGATTTGCTTTATTATACTAATGGAGCTTACGAGTTTTCTGTTGAGTTGTGTGTTGTGATGTTTTCAAGTTTTGGGTAAAGATTTGATGGACTACCGAATAAGGAGTGACAAGAGCCTAAGCTTGGGGATGCCCAAGGCATCCCAAGGTAATATTCAAGGACAACCAAGCATCTAAGCTTGTGGATGCCCCGGATGACATCCCTCTTTCTTCTTCAATCCATCGGCAAATTTACTTAAGGCTTGATACATCTCCAATGTATCTATAATTTTTGATTGCTCCATGCTATATTATCTACTGTTTAGGCAATATTTGGCTTTATTATCCACTTTTATATTATTTTGGGACTAACCTATTAACCGGAGGCCCAGCCCAGATTTGCTGTGTTTATGCCTATTTCAGTGTTTCGAGGAAAAGGAATATCATACGGAGTCAAAACGGAACGAAATCAACTGGAGAAGTTATTTTTGGAAGGAAACCCACCTGATGGACTTGGACTCCACGTCAGAAGATACGGGAGGTGCTCACGAGGGTGGGGGCACGCCCACCCCCCTAGGGCGCGCCCCCTGCCTCATGGGGCCCCCGTAGCTCCACCGACGTACCCCCTGCACCCATATATACCTACGTATCGTAAAACTTCCAGAATAGAAGATAGATCGGGAGTTCCGCCGCCACAAGCCTCTGTAGCCACCAAAAACCTCTCGAGAGCCCGTTCTGGCACCCTGCCGGAGGGGAGGAACCCTCATCGGTGGCCATCTTCATCATCCCGGCGCTCTCCATGATGAGGAGGGAGTAGTTCACCCTCGGGGCTGAGGGTATGTACCAGTAGCTATGTGTTTGATCTGTCTCTCTCGTGTTCTCTCTCGTGTTCCCTCTATGGCACGATCTTGATGCATCCTGAGCTTTGCTATTGTAGTTGGATCTTATGATGTTTCTCGCCCTCTACTCTCTTGTGATGAATTGAGTTTCCCCTTTTGAAGTTATTTTATCGGATTGAGACTTTTATGAGAACACTTGATGTATGTCTTGCCGTGCTTATCTGTGGTGACAATGGGATATCATGTGCCACTTGATGTATGTTTTGGTGACCAACTTGCGGGTTCCGCCCATGAACCTATGCATAGGGGTTGGCACACGTTCTTGACTCTCCGGTAGAAACTTTGGGGCACTCTTTGAAGTACTTTTATGTTGGTTGGATGAATCTGAGATTGTGTGATGCATATCGTATAATCATGCCCACGGATACTTGAGGTGACAATGGAGTATCTAGGTGACATTAGGGTTTTGGTTGATTTGTGTCTTAAGGTGTTATTCTAGTACAAACTCTTTTATAGATCGATCCGAAAGAATAGCTTTGAGGTGGTTTCGTACCCTACCATAATCTCTACGTTTGTTCTCCGCTATTAGTGGCTTTGGAGTGACTCTTTGTTGCATGTTGAGGGCTTGTTATATGATCTATCTATGTTATTATTGTTGAGAGAACTTGCACTAGTGAAAGTATGAACCCTAGGCCTTGTTTCCTATCATTGCAATACCGTTTACGCTCACTTTTATCATTAGTTATCTTGCTGTTTTTATTATTTCATATTAAAAATACCTTTATCTACCATCCATATTGCACTTGTATCACCATCTCTTCATCGAACTAGTGCACCTATACAATTTGCCATTGTATTGGGTGTGTTGGGGACACAAGAGACTCTCTGTTATTTGGTTGCAGGGTTGCTTGAGAGAGACCATCTTCATCCTATGCCTCCCACGGATTGATAAACCTTAGGTCATCCACTTGAGGGAAATTTGCTACTGTCCTACAAACCTGTGCACTTGCAGGCCCAACAACGCCTACAAGAAGAAGGTTGCGTAGTAGACATCAAGGCTATATTTTTATTCACCACATGATATGTGTTTTGCTTGGAGCGTCTTGTATGATATGAGTCTTTGCTTTTAGTTTGCCACAATCATCCTTGTTGTACACACCTTTTGAGAGGGACACACATTAATCATGAATTTATTAGAATACTCTATGTGCTTCACTTATATCTTTTGAGCTAGACACTATGCTCTAGTGCTTCACTTATATCTTTTTAGAGCACGGCGGTGGTTTTATTTTATAGAAATTGTTGAACTCTCTTGCTTCACTTATATTATTTTGAGAGTCTCTAAACAACATGAGTCTCTAAACGGTATATTCCAATGATGGGCTTCCTCAAATGCCCGAGGTCTTCATGAGCAAGCAAGTTGGATGCACACCCACTTATTTTTATTTTTGAGTTTTCATACACATTATAGCTCTTAGTGCATCCGTTGCATGGCAATCCATACTTTTCATTGACATCAATTTATGGGCATCTCCATAGCCCGTTGATTAGCCTTGTTAATGTGAGACTTTCTCTCCACACAACTTCCAACATCATACTCTATTCCACCCATAGTGCTATATCCATGGCTTGCACTCATGTATTGCGTGAGAGTTGAAAAGGCTGAAGCGTGTTAAAAAGTATGAACCAATTGCTCGGCTTGTCATCGGGGTTGTGCATGATAAATACTTTGTGTTAAGAAGATGGAGCATGACAAGACTATATGATTTTGTAGGGGTAATTTTCTTTAGCGTTGATATTTTGAAAGACATGATTGTTTGTTGGTATGCCTCATTATTGTTGCTTTTATGTCAAACTATAGACTATTGCTTTGAATCATTTGGATCTTAATATTCATGCCACAAAGAGGATACATGATGAACATGATTGGTAGCATTCCACATCAAAAATTCGGTTTTATCATTTACCTACTCGAGGACAGGCAGGATTAAGCTTGGGGATGCTCGATACATCTCCAACGTATCTATAATTTTTTAATGTTCCATGCTATTATAGTATCAATCTTGAATGTTTTATATGAAATTATATATCATTTTTTGGGAATAACCTATTAACCTAGTGCCAGTGCCAGTTGCTGATTTTTGCTTGTTTTTGGTTTTTAAGGAAATCAATATCAAATAGAGTCCAAACGGAGAAAAAAGTTTGGATTAATTTTTTCTGGACCAGAAGAGACCCTAGAAGGTTCGGGAGAAGACCTAACGAGCCACGAGGGAGCGACAAGCTCGAGAGGCGTGCCCAGGGGCACACCCCCAGGCTTGTGGGCCCCTCGTGGCACCTCTTGACCTAATTCCACCTCTATAAATTCTCAAATATTCCATTGACATCAGAGAGCCACCCGAAATACTTTTTCCGCCGCTGCAAGTTTCTGTTCCCATAAGATCCCATCTGGAGGCCTTCTCTGGTACTCTGCCGGAGGAGGGGAATTGATCATAGAGTGTCTCTACATCAACCTTGCTGCTCTTTCGATGATGTGTGAGTAGTTCACCACAGACCTACGGGTCCATAGCTAGTAGCTAGATGGCTTCTTCTCTCTCTCTCTCTCTCTCTCTCTCTCTCTCTCTCTGATCTTCAATACAATGTTCTCCTTGATGTTCTTGGAGATCTATTCGATGTAATAACTTTTTGTGATGTGTTTGTTGGGATCCGATGAATTGTGAGTTTATTATCAGATTATCCATGAATATCATTTGAGTTTTCTCTAAACTCTTTTATGCATTATTGTTATAGTTTTATATTTCTCTCTGATCTATTGATTTGGTTGGGCCAACTAGATTGATTTTTCTTGCAATGGGAGAGGTGCTTTGTGATGGGTTCGATCTTGCGGTGCTTAATCCCAATGCTAGAAAGGGACATGATAATTATTTGTATCATTTCCATTAAGAATAAAAAGATGGGATTTATTCATGCGCGAGTTTCCTTTGTACAGCATGTCATCTTGCTTAAGATGTTACTCTGTTCTTTATGAACTTAATACTCTAGATGCATGCCGGATAGCGGTCAATGTGTGGAGTAATAGTAGTAGATGCAGACAGAAGTCGATCTACGTGTCTCGGACGTGATGCCTATATACATGATCATTGCCTTGGACATCATCTTGATTATTCGCTTTTCTATCAATTGTCCAACAATAATTTGTTTACCCACCGTATGTTATTTTCAAGAGAGAAGCCTCTAGTGAATACTATGGCCCCAGATCTACTTTTTATCATATATTAAATAAAAACACCTTACTGTAATTTTCTTTCTTTATTTTATTTTGTGCTTTTGTTTATCTATCTATCACTACGAGATTTGATGCTTGCAATTAACCATCGAGGGATTGACAACCCCTTGATTGCACTGGGTGCAAGTATTTGTTATTTTGTGTGTAGGTACTGCTAACGAGGTGTTGCATGGTTCTCCTACTGGATTGATAACATTGGTTCTTAACTGAGGGAAATACTTATCTCCACTGCACCGCATCATCCTCTCCTCTTCGAGGAAATCCCAACACAACTCACAAGTAGCAAGAACCCTTTCGGAGAGACGGTAGGAGGGTTGCGCGACATCTGATTTGATGGGAGCATGGATCAAAGCACAACTCGGGAGGAAGCAATTCACGTCCTCATTCAGGGCTGGGCTAGCAAAATTAGAGGCCCTGTGCAAAACTCTAAAATAGGCCTACCTCCTAAAAATTCTTCTTTATTGCTTAACAAATATAGTCTGTAAATAAGATATCGCTTAACAAATACAATGTTTTCTTTGTCAGTACTAATTGAACTTAGTTTAGTTTTATAAAATAGGCTGCTACAGACTTACCTATACAATGTAGTCTTCCATTCAGAGATACTTCTAAGAAACTGCTATTGTGAATACTACTTTTCTTCCAATTGCGTGGAACAAAATCAAATAGTGATATGGTTGACTAGTGTGGAGTAAAATCGACTAGTACATTAGGCAACAATCAACTTAGATGGGCGTGATGTGCAAAAGAAAAATGACGGGCTATACTTTTATCGAAGAATACTGCTAGAGACTCGGAATTGATTGATTTTGTGACAAATTGACACAACAATGTACTGCAGTTTCTACAGAATTAGATGAGCAGATGTGCCAAAAAAATTGATGTACTTGTAGAAACTCAAATAAAGAATTGATAATGTGAGCTTTAGATTACCATTGACCAGACAGTGACTTACCAGAAGAGCTACCGACAATAGCGAACGTGGCACTGGTAGCGCCGGTGGTGGCCATGTGACCTTCTCCCAACGGTGGTACATGTTGGGTTCAAGGTTGGGTGGAGCCCAGCTTTCGGCGAACTGAAAGTATGGCGGCCACCATAGCCTATAGCTCGCGGACGGAGAAGTTCTGTCGATTGGTGAACAGTTGTGGAGGCGCTGGATCGAGTCTTCGTCGACGCGCAGGATTAGGGCATCGAGCTAACAGCGGCACGAGCTTGATGAAGTCACGAAGGCCCATTTCCAGCAGTCAAGGCGTGCAACACAATATGCCTACGACCTATATATGGGTTGTGGTGAAGTGCTATGAAAATTTGGGGCCCCTCGGAGCTGGAGGCCCTGTGCGGCTGCACAGGTTGCACGCCCTGGGCCCGGGCCTACCTCATTGGACCGTTTGCTCCCGTTACAACACACAAACATGTTTCTTAAGATCAAAACACGACTCAAGAGCAAGGAAGTTGTGTCTTCACTAGATCGTTTGCTCCCGTTGCAACACATGAACATGTCTGCTAGTTTTGTAAAATGAACCCGTGAACAGTTGCTTGTAAAAGAAGAGAAAAAACGAATAGCACATGGCATGGGTAACTGAGAATTCAGAAACCCTAGCGATGAGGAGTGATAAGGCAACCGTTATGGAGAGAAAGAAAATCCTAGTGGAGATGGATGAGCTTCTTTTAAAGGAAGAAGTCATGTGGAAGCAAAGGTCTTGTATTGACAAAATGATTTTGGGGGACCGAAACACAAAGTTTTATCAGAGAAAGGCCTCTTGGAGGGCGAAGAAAAATAATATTATTGCTATCAAGAGGAGTGACGGGTATCTCACAGAAAATTTGGAAGAAATCAAGGGTATCACGAACTCATGTTTTCAGCAACTTTTATCCCCGTGACACTAATGTTGATCCTTCCCATATTATTCCAATTGTGAAACCCCTTGTCAATGATGAAATGAATGCGGAGCTCTCCAAACCTTTTTATGAGAAGGAGAT
This sequence comes from Triticum dicoccoides, assembly GCF_002162155.2. Taxonomy (NCBI): domain Eukaryota; kingdom Viridiplantae; phylum Streptophyta; class Magnoliopsida; order Poales; family Poaceae; genus Triticum; species Triticum dicoccoides. The sequence continues at coordinate 129,029,153 of NC_041387.1, forward strand.
TAGTGATGCTCTCTTCCAAATTGGTCTGTTAAAAGCACCAGGTCTAGATGGGTCTCTTGCTAGATTCTTTCAGCGGAATTGGGGATTAATTAAGGAGGATATTGTAAGGGCAGTTCAACAGTTTTTTATGCCTGGAGTTATGCATGAAGGTATCAATGATACGACCATTGTCCTTATCCCAAAATGGAAGAATCCCCAGTCCATCAAAGATTTCAGACCAACTATCCTGTGTAATGTCATTTATAAAATCGTATCGAAGTGCCTGGTGAATAGGCCGAGACCTCTTATGGATGGTATGATTTCTTCCCACTCAGAGTGCCTTTATTCCAGGAAGGTTAATTTCAGATAACGCGCTTATTGCTTTTGAATGTATCCATTCATTGAGTACATTAAAAGATCAGCGTGGAGATTTTTGTGCGTATAAGTTGGATCTAGCAAAAGCATATGATCGAGTGGATTGGCATTTTTTGAAGAGTATTCTTGGTGCTTTTGTTTTTTTGCACAAGTTTGGATTAATTGGATAATGACATGTGTTACATTTGTGAAATACTCAGTTCGGTTTAGTGGATAGTTGTTGGAACCTTTCATATGTCTTGTGGACTCAGGCAAGGTGATCCCTTATCATCGTACTTGTTCCTGTTTGTGGTTGAGGCCCTTTCTCTGCTGTAAGAGACGCATGTGATAGAGGTGCCCTAAAGGAATTTCATCTGAACAGACAGGCCCTGGGTATTTCTCATCTGTTGTTTGCGGATGAGAGTCTACTCTTTTTTAAGGGGACCATTGATCAAGCCTTAGTCATTAAAAATATCCTGTCAGCTTATGAGGAAGGAACTGGTCAGCTTCTGAACCCTAATAAATGCTTGATTAAGTTTGGCAAAAAGTGTAGTATGGAAAATCAGGTGGCCACGATGGTTATTTTAAAAATTTCTGCAAAAGGTTTCGAGGATAAGTACCTTAGGTTACCTGTGTTGGAGGGTAGAATGAAGGCGGGTAAATTCCATTCTACCAAAGATAAGGCTTTAAAAATATCACCAGACTGGATTGAAAAGTATGCCTCTAGTGGTATAAAGGAAAATCAAATTAAGGCAGTGTTGCAAGCGCTCCCAGTGTATGCCATGGGAATCTTTGAATTTCCAGCGTCACTATGTGATGAGCTTACTCAGATTATTAGGAATTTTTGGTGGGGAGACGAAGAAGACAGAAGGAAGACCCATTGGTTAGCTTGGGTTAAGCTAACTAAACTAAAAAGGAAGGGATGCATGGGTTTCCGAGATCTCAGTTTATTTAATCAAGCACTCTTGGCTAAGCAGGCGTGGCGATTATTGGTGTACCTGGACTCTCTTTGTGCTATGGTTTTGAAGGCAAAGTATTATCCCAATGGTCACAACTTGGATATAGTATTCCTGCAGTCCACGTCGGTGAATTAGCAAGGTATTATGCATGGCCTGGCCTGCTAAAAGAAGTGCTCATTTGGAGAGTGTTCGATAGTAAAAATGCTAATATCTAGAGAGATAACTGGCTTCCTAGGAATTTGGGCCTAAAAGTTATTAAAAAACCAAACTAGATTAAAATGGGTTTCAGAATCATTTTTTAGCGGAATAAGATGTTGGGATGAAAATTTGATTAGGCACTTGTTCTATCACCATGGTGCCGAGGAGATCCTAAACTTACGTATTCAGTCTATTAGAGAGGGTGATCTAATTGCTTGGCACTTTGAGAAAAATGACATGTTTTCCGTTAAAAGTGCATACAGACTGGCCTGAAGTCTAAAAGATGGCAAGGGCGAGAATGGAATGTCTAGCAGTGCCGTTAATGAGGAAAGGAGGTTGTGGGATGTTATTTGGAAGGCCGCAAAAAATAAGAATTTTTGCATGGCGTGCTGCGTCAAACAGTTTGGCGGTATAAATAAATAGAGTATCTCATCATCAAACGATATCAGGGATGTGTTCTATTATGGTGTTGAGGATGAAAGTATTTTCCATGCCCTTGTGATGTGCTCGAAGGCGTGCACTTTCCGTTTCGACATGAGGGAAGTGTGGAATATTTCAGGTAGTTTTACGGATTTACGGGGCCTGACTGGTTCCTCGTTCTGCTGGACCAACTGGGGTCACGGGTACGTGAGCAATTGTTATTCATGTTCTGGAGAGCCTAGCATCTGAGAAATAATTTGATTTTTGAAAAGGGGAAAGAATCTTTGTCCGCATCTACTATTTAAAATTATTGGAAAACCTTCTCGGTGGCTATACTTACAGCTGGACTTAAGCAACAAGTGCAGGGGGGGTGTGGATAATTGGAGGTGCCCCCCTCGAATAGTCGTGCTCTTTGGAGCCGCTGGATCCTGAGTATATTAAAATAACAAGAAAGCTAAGTACCTGCCGACTGGTGGTTAGCGACAGGCACGCACGTGTCAGGACCCCGACTCAATGCCACATAGATCTAGCATGTAACCCTTCATATCCCTTTGCGGCCTCACGCACGGTATTCCCACGGGTGTCGCCTTACCTTTACCCGGGACCGTTTGCGCCTTTTGGCACACGTATATGACAGTGTCGCTAGCATCTATATGATAAGGAGCCCGGGCTGACATGGCTAGTCGTAAACCCAAAGTGGCACAGACTTACAGGGACAGGCATCCATGACCCAGCATCGAACGTGTCGGTCATCAACGAGTGAATCCAGGCTGTAGCACTGGGCTAGCAGGACTCCGGTGAACCGGGCTGTAGCGAGCTAACAGGACTCCGGTATTCATCGCGTGACATTTCCCTGAAGGGACAGACACAGGAACGAAGAAGGACACATGCCGGCCAGCCTAAGTGTTCCGGAGCAGTAGCAAGCTACCATGGCTCGGTGGAAACACTAGGAGACATTTCCCGATAAGAGAGGCTACTAAAGATAAACAACTAGATAGTCAGATCCCACACATACCAAGCATTTCAATAACATACACACAATATGCTCGATATGTGCAATACAACATGGCATCACAAAATGACTCTACGACTCAAGTAGTTTATTCAATAGGCTCCGAGGAGCGAGGCATTACAAACATGGGTCTCATGACCCAACAATCAGAGCATACAAGTCAAAGCACAAGCGGAAGCTATCATGTCTGAGTACAGACATCTATAAATGCAAAAGGCTGAGAAGCCTGACTATCTATCAGATCCTGCCGAGGGCACAAGATCGTAGCTGAGGTATCAAGCTAAACGTCGAAGTCCAAGGGGAACTACTAGTGAGACTGAAGTCTCTCTGCAAAAACATAAAATAGGCAAACGTGAGTACAAATGTACCCAGCAAGACTTACATCAGATCTATCTACACATGCATCATTATCAACAAATGGGATGGTGGAGTTTGACTGCAGCAAGCCAGCTTTGACTCGGTGGCTATCCTGAACTACGACTGCAAGTAACTCTTTTGAGGTGGCGCACACGAGTCCACATATTCACCATATCAATAGACCACTATGGATCCGCTCCCATCTCCCTACGAGAACGCCATCCATAGCACTCACACTTATCTTGCGTATTTTAGAGTATCCACTTTCACTTGTCTATGAACTATGCAAGGGGTCCAAGTTTCCATATCCGAGGAATCCGGCTATTCGAATAGATGATGTTAACCCTGCAGGGGTGTACTTCTTCAGACACGCTTTCGCCACTTACCGCCCTGTACACGTCATGTATCTCGGCAACCTTCAAGCGGAAGCCGGGCGAGGGAGTCGGCCACGACCTGACTAATCGAACAAGTCTCTAGTCCAGGTTTATCGCCTATTCAGGTTCCATCCGCAAGGAGATCCGGCCGGGGTGTCGCTTACGGCCCCAAACGATGTGTGCAGGGTTCCCAAGCCCACCAACCGGGTGCCACTTGGTACACCGTGCCACTGTGCCTAGTCTATCCCAAGCCCACCTGTACCGGGTGCCACTTGGTAGACTACTAACACTACCTACAAACACCAGAAACTAGTTGCAACTCCTGGACAGAGATCATGTTGATTAATAAGTCGAGAGGGGTCGAGTTACCGGAACCCAATGTGTGGTAGTAACTGGTCATGGATCACAAACACAGAACTCAGTTCCTGAGGACGGCTGCAATGAGACAACCCACCATGTACTCCTACATGGCCTCTCACCGCTACCTTTACCAAATCGTGTTCACACACTTAGCTCACACACAGCAGGACATGTTCACACACCTCTGATTCATCCCCGATGAATCAGACCTAACTCAACTCTAAGCAATAGCAGTCATGACAACAGGCATGAATGAGTAGGCACATCAGGGCTCAAACAACTCCTACTCATGCTAGTGGGTTTCATCTATTTACTGTGGCAATGACAGGTCATGCAAAGGATAAAGGGGTTCAGCTACCGCAGCAAGTAACAATTATGTCGTTGTTGTCCTAATGCAGTAAAAGAGAGCAGGAGCGAGAGAGTGGGATTTTATCGGAATGAACAAGGGGGTTTTGCTTGCCTGGCACTTCTGAAGATAACATTGAGTCTTCATCAGTGTCAACGATCACATCGTCGATACAACGTCTACCGAGGGGGAAAAACACCGGCAAACACAGAAGAAACACAATCAATGCAATGCACAATATGATGCATGCTATGACATGGCAAAATGAATGTGTTTTGGGCCAATGCACCTAAAACCAGGTTAAATGAAGTTGGTTTGAATCCAAGATTCAAATTCAAACTCCATATGTGGTTATTTAAATGTCATTCACTTCATTTGTCCTAAACAGTAGTGATAAGTTGTTCTAACATGCATGAAAATGGTACAGATGGATAGATTGGATTTTTCTGATAATTTTTCATATATAATTTATTTAATTTGGAGTTACGGTTGAATTTCTATGAATTTTAGAAGTTTATACAAATTTCTGGAATTTCCTGAATATTTTCAAATCCAGAAAATACTTATTGCGTCAGCCTGATGTCATGATGACGTCAGCAGGTCAACGTGGCACAGTCCGGTCAACCCCTGACCGGTGGGTCCCGAGTGTCAGCGTCTAACTAAACTAACCTGGCTTAGTTAAACTAACCTAACCTAATTAGCCGGGCGGGGCCCGCAGGTCAGTGAGAGAGAGGGGGTCAAACCCGGGTCAAACTCACCGGGGTTGACCCGAGGCTCGTCGCCGGCGAGGCCAGGGACGGCGGAGAGCGTCGGGATTCGCCCTCCGATGACCAAAAGAGCGGCGGAGGGGCTCTACGGGATGCCCAGACCCGCGCGCATCTAACAGGGCCAACGGAAGAAGCTAGGGTGGCCGGAGGCGACGGCAATCATGACGACGGCGGCGGCCGGAGTTCGGGTGGTGGCGGGTTTGGCGCTACGAGCGGTGGTTTGGCACGCTGAGGGCACTGGGGAGAAGCTCTTGCTCCTACGCATCCAAAGGAACGGACGGGAGGCCACGAGGTGGCCGGAGTTGAGCACGGCGTCGACCTCGGCGGCGGCCGGAGCTCGGGCGAGCTCGGGGTCGGGGTTAGGGAGCACGGCAGGAGGAGCTGGGGCGTGCTACGGACTCCTGAGATCGCGGTGAGCACGTCAGTGGGCTCGGATACGAGCTGGGGTGGCTGTGGCCACGGCCACGCCATGGCCGGCGGCGAGAAACTCTCGGCCGCGGTGGAGGAAGAGGCTAGGGGATGAGTGCGAGCTTGAGGGAAGGGGGAAAAGGAAGAGGGGCTCACAGGGGTTGCATCGGTGGCCTCGGGGAGCTCAGGGAGGCGTCGGAGGCGGCGAATCGACAGCGGTGAGCTTCGGTGGCCGGCGATGGAACGGCGATGGTGGCGGCGTTGCAGGGCTTCCGGAGGGCCGTGGGTCGGTGGGGAGGAAGGAGGGGGTCGAGGCGGAGCCTTTGAGCGCATCGGCGAGGCTAGGGGTGGCCGGTGGCCACGAGGGAGCTCGTCGGCAGCGGCGAGCGTGTTCGGTGAGGTGGGAAACGGCGAGAGAGGGAGCAGGGGAGGAGTGAGAGAGGTCGGGCGGATCGGGACGTCACCAGGCATTCATCCACGCGGCCAGGGGAAGCAGGAGGTGGCCAGGGGAAGCAGGAGGTGGCCGAGGCAGCGTCGGCGCGCGCCACGCCTCGCCTCTGTTCGTCCTCCTGGCAGAGGAGGAAGAGGACAAGGGGGAGGAGGTGGGCTGGGCCGCACAGTGCTGGACCAGCACAGGAGCTGGGCCGGCTCTGGTGGTTGCACGGGTAAGGCCAGGTAGGCTTTGCTCTTTTTATTTTTTTTCTTCTGTTTTGTTTTATATTTAATCTTTTGCCACTGTTTTGAAATAAAACAAATTCAAAGACAGTGACAAAATTCCCCTGAACATTTTATTTAGCACAATGGAATTATACCAAAGCACAGAAAAATGTTTCAGTTATTTGAACATATATTCAGTAATATTTGGATATAAGTTCAAATTCAAAATAGTATTGATTTAAATTCAAAGTCTCAAAATAAATCCTTTTAAAATGTTCATTATTTTTGGTTTGGATCAAAACCCTTGCCAAAAATATTAAACATCTAAGAAGAACATTTTTGGAACAATGAATGAGATTTTAGGGGTTTTGCCCTTCTTTTATCTAGGGTTTTGAGGCTTCTAAATTCCTCAGTTCAGGTTTCAAAAATTTAAACATGATGCTCAGATGGAAGCAAGCATAGGACAGGCCAGAACTAGGGATGTGACAACTCACCCCCACTAAACAAGAATCTCGTCTCGAGATTCTAGCGTAGGGTAAGATGAAGGGGAAACGCAAACTAGTACAATCTTCACGATCCAGGTTGCACTTCAAATGAACGTTGATTTGAACACCATCTTTGTCTTGTCATCTTGCTCTGAGAACTCCAGCTAATCATGACAAGAAGAGGAAAGGAAAACTCTGGAAGGATCGGTCTTCTCGAAGATCGAACAACTCAGGATTAACTCCCGGAATGAGACATAACAGCATCTCTCGAGCTGAGAGACGAAGTACACATCCATAGGAATTGGAGTGAAGCAGATGACAAGGTTCGCTAGGTAGACAACAATTCCACACCTAAGAAGGTGGTAAACGATTGTCAACGTAGCGAGGAGTTGAGTTGCCATGATACCACGAAGAAACATCCTGGAGGAGGGTGATTCATAGATTATTACCCTAAGTGGCAAAAAGAATTACCTTTGATCCAGAGATCATTAAAACTCTTCATACCAGCCTAAGGCAATCACAAGCGATCATTTGGAGGGGGCCGGTAGAATGGCATACTCGGACTTGGATGATGTGGATTACCTTGTTGAAAACAACGTAATGGATGAATTTGCTTATCACCGGAAATGGAAGAGACCCATGGTAGAATGGCACATTGGCGGTGCAAGCTGGGAACAAAATGCAAATGATGGGAATGATTCTGGTAACTAAGGAAGAACCCAACAATAGAGAGTGGATTCACTGTTTGAAAAGATCATAGCATTGCCGAGGAAACTGAGAGCAAACCCAGTTAGTGCCGATGATAACACCTAGCGCTTGTGCGTGCTCTCAAGAACTTGAGCATTTCCATATTCATCAAGGTTTTACCAACATCCGTGTCAAGGATCCTGGCAACACAACATACCACCATGATGAACAACGATGGACGATGCAGATGCATAGGAAGATAACATCATCTCAGATTTCACCCTAGCGAGGCCAAGGAGACAAAATCTGGATGATCGACCGAGAGACATTTAGCACTCCGCTTCTAATGTTCTCCTTGACGTGCTAGTGTAACCTATTCATAGATATGGTTTGATAACTAGAACATCAAGTAAAGGTCGGACTTCGGGAGCAATAGAATCCATAAGGAACAGTTATGGAGGTAAATCCTACGAAATCCTTATGGGGAGGTGGCCAACTTCCTCAAACAAGATACTACAATAATAGGTCTTCCGGCTGGGTGTGTTGGCCACGACATCCACCTTACCGGTTATCGAGGGACCAATATTATAGTTCTTGGGAAATATTCCAACCATCATATCTGCCTGAGACTCAGATCTGGTTGGTGTCAGGATATTCCAGACTCATCGAGTCTAGGAAGAAAAATGAAAGTTTGCAACACAAATCGACGAGATGATGTTGCGAGATTCTCAGGAAATGAACTACGATAGCAAGCTCCAAAACATGAGCTGGTTCTGCTACAAACATGTGAACACGTTGTTCCAGACAAGCATGCCCACATGGTAGTCTTACAATAAAACACTACCGAGTTCTGGTTGGGAGCCATCATCGAGGATATCGAAGTCTTTACGCAAGTCCATGGATTAGATCCCAAGCATAGACTTCTTTTCCTTGAACAAGTCAATCAGTGGCTTGGTGTGCTAGGATATACATATGGAATGAAGATGATCAGTCTAACAGACCACAGAATTCTTCGCACGTGCATGACCGACTTGGGATGATTCCAAAGGAGCAAAAACAAACTTTCTCGAATTCACGACGGCAACTTACATCAAAATGCACGTGAATCAAAGGAAGTCACTCCTTTCATCAAACAAGTACTTCATGAGCTAGCATGAAGAAAATGCTTTCAAAAGTTTCCAACACTAACTTAATGTTCAACAACATCATGGAGGAGATAAGGATGTTGTCAATGGGCTCAACAACAACTCCTCGGAATTTCCATATCACTGGACTTCCACCATCGTGTGAACACGGTGATAGCATTGGTCAGACCCAAAAGATATAATGGTGTATGCTCGAGGGATCAACCATGAGGAAGACAACATTACGAACATCGTTGGTTCTGACTTGATTTGGCGATAGCCCACACTCAAATCAAAGGATTGATAAGACGATAGGTCCAGCAACTGATCACAGGGACCAATCGATGAAGATATCATCTTTCTTCAACACACACTACACAAGAATATCCCTTTGGAACGAACTAAATCAGGCAAGCTTTTATCTTCCAACCCTCCAAGTTGTCGTTTAGCTTAACCAACTAGCTCAGGGATATCTAACACCGATTCTTGGAGAGAAGGTGGTTCACAAGAAACCAACTTGATCACGAGCTCAACATAGCGGTCAGGTGACAACCTGGTAATACTTCCGAGAAGATCTTCGGAAATCACGAACCACCGATATGTTACTAAGCTCGAGAACAATCTTGCTTTTCAGGGCAAGATGATATGATCAAATGAGCGAGGACTTGACAAAATCCTAACTCATCAATCAAAGAGTGCACCAGGAAATAAGGACTAGGTAGCACGATCAATCTTAGAATGGTGATTCAAAAACCAACACACTAAGAATGAAATTATTGTCCTTTAACTACCAAGCAATGGGGTTGCTAGGAGTATTGAGTTCACACATCATGATTCACTTGTCGGCACTCCGGCTGCAACAACACGGAACCGAGGAATGAAAAAAATGGCGAGAAGTATCACTATGTCAAGAATTCACAAAAAGTGGTGCAATTCCCATGATATTCCTGATATAATGATGGTAATACTTCAAGGTAGAACAGACCAGAAGCTGGATTGCAACTTGATCTGCGGAATACAATTGCTTTGACCCAATCCTAGATATGGATGAGGTTCTGAAGTTTGTTTCTCCTATTCATCCTGAATGGAATGGCTTGACAGACCACAAGAGTAGTGGCAACGATGAACATGGATGCATAACTACTCCTGAATATCAATTGATATACAAGGGCCAGAAAACAACTAAAGATGGACAACTCAAGGAACATACGGTTTTCTGAGTTGTGGATGCATGGTTTAGCATGTCAAACGAAGTTCAACATATTTCTTCCGGATAATCCATGTCGAAAGGTAGAGCTGGCAGAGTCACAATTATGAATGGAGAACCCATCGAGAGCACTCCTGTTGTGATCTTTTGATCCATCAAACTTTTGCCGTAAGTGGTTCATGGTATTTGGAAGAAGGATATACCACGGACCTCGAGAACTACTGCAAAGGTTACTAATATCCTAAAGGCGCTAGCAATTACTATCAACATGAAGTAAGTAGAGTGAATCTCGGGTTCAAGAACCCAGGAATAGAATACCTACTACTAAGTAGCATCACGGGATGCTTTCGAGAATGATGGCCAGAATCATCACACTGGGAACACAAATCATGGCTAAATTACTAGATGATCCCCTAAGACACCTAGGGTCATAATACTAGCTTCAACATATATGTCAAGGCAATAAAGTACCTCAACTCACTGATTTGTGTGATTAATCTGACCAAAGGCACATCGGAAACAGGAGGAAGGGATTTGCAAATGCATCCGACTATTTAGAAACCTGGGATGACTCGGACATCATAACGGCTGTAAATGCTCAGAAAGATTTGAGACATTCACAAAAATGGTGGCATAACCACTCAGAAACACAATATCAAGGTTTCGAGATCAACGGTTAACGTACGGAAGTAGTAGAAACTGAACTCAAGCTTAAATCCAACAATCTTATAAGTCTACGGATTAGTAACACGTGATCCTGATAGAAAGAAAAGATAGCCTAGTTCTTAATCCCCGCAGGAAAGATAAGATGACTCAGATCAGAAGGCCATGAGGTATAAGGAGTAAAAAGAGCCTTACGTTCCATCCCACAATCAATTCCCTTATATAACTAAAGAATTTCTAGACTCAACTTCGACCAGTTTGGCTTGGTAATCCTACAGGCAGCCAAGCTCTGATACCAACGCTGTCAGGACCCCGACTCAATGCCACATAGATCTAGCATGTAACCCTTCATATCCCTTTGCGGCCTCACGCACAGTATTCCCACGGGTGTCGCCTTACCTTTACCCGGGACCGTTTGCGCCTTTTGGCACACGTATATGACAGTGTCGCTAGCATCTATATGATAAGGAGCCCGGGCTGACATGGCTAGTCGTAAACCCAAAGTGGCACATACTTACAGGGACAGGCATCCATGACCCAGCATCGAACGTGTCGGTCATCAATGAGTGAATCCAGGCTGTAGCACTGGGCTAGCAGGACTCCGGTGAACCGGGCTGTAGCGAGCTAACAGGACTCCGGTATTCATCGCGTGACATTTCCCCGAAGGGACAGACACAGGAACGAAGAAGGACACATGCCGGCCAGCCTAAGTGTTCCGGAGCAGTAGCAAGCTACCATGGCTCGGTGGAAACACTAGGAGACATTTCCCGATAAGAGAGGCTACTAAAGATAAACAACTAGATAGTCAGATCCCACACATACCAAGCATTTCAATAACATACACACAATATGCTCGATATGTGCAATACAACATGGCATCACAAAATGACTCTACGACTCAAGTAGTTAAATCAATAGGCTCCGAGGAGCGAGGCATTACAAACATGGGTCTCATGACCCAACAATCAGAGCATACAAGTCAAAGCACAAGCGGAAGCTATCATGTCTGAGTACAGACATCTATAAATGAAAAAGGCTGAGAAGCCTGACTATCTATCAGATCCTGCCGAGGGCACAAGATCGTAGCTGAGGTATCAAGCTAAACGTCGAAGTCCAAGCGGAACTACTAGTGAGACTGAAGTCTCTCTGCAAAAACATAAAATAGGCAAACGTGAGTACAAATATACCCAGCAAGACTTACATCAGATCTATCTACACATGCATCATTATCAACAAAGGGGGTGGTGGAGTTTGACTGTAGCAAGCCAGCTTTGACTCGGTGGCTATCCTGAACTACGACTGCAAGTAACTCTTTTGAGGTGGCGCACACGAGTCCACATATTCACCATATCAATACACCACTATGGATCCGCTCCCGTCTCCCTACGAGAACGCCATCCATAGCACTCACGCTTATCTTGCGTATTTTAGAGTATCCACTTTCACTTGTCTATGAACTATGCAAGGGGTCCAAGTTTCCATATCCGAGGAATCCGGCTATTCGAATAGATGATGTTAACCCTGCAGGGGTGTACTTCTTCACACACGCTTTCGCCACTTACCGCCCTGTACACGTCATGTATCTCGGCAACCTTCAAGCGGAAGCCGTGCGAGGGAGTCGGCCACGACCTGACTAACCAAACAAGTCTCTAGTCCAGGTTTATCGCCTATTCAGGTTCCATCCGCAAGGAGATCCGGCCGGGGTGTCGCTTACGGCCCCAAACGATGTGTGCAGGGTTCCCAAGCCCACCAACCGGGTGCCACTTGGTACACCGTGCCACTGTGCCTAGTCTGTCCCAAGCCCACCTGTACCGGGTGCCACTTGGTAGACTACTAACACTACCTACAAACACCAGAAACTAGTTGCAACTCCTGGACAGAGATCATGTTGATTAATAAGTCGAGAGGGGTCGAGTTACCGGAACCCAATGTGTGGTAGTAACTGGTCATGGATCACAAACACAGAACTCAGTTCCTGAGGACGGCTGCAATGAGACAACCCACCATGTACTCCTACATGGCCTCTCACCGCTACCTTTACCAAATCGTGTTCACACACTTAGCTCACACACAGCAGGACATGTTCACACACCTCTGATTCATCCCCGATGAATCAGACCTAACTCAACTCTAAGCAATAGCAGGCATGACAACAGGCATGAATGAGTAGGCACATCAGGGCTCAAACAACTCCTACTCATGCTAGTGGGTTTCATCTATTTACTGTGGCAATGACAGGTCATGCAAAGGATAAAGGGGTTCAGCTACCGCAGCAAGTAACAATTATGTCGTTGTTGTCCTAATGCAGTAAAAGAGAGCAGGAGCGAGAGAGTGGGATTTTATCGGAATGAACAAGGGGGTTTTGCTTGCCTGGCACTTCTGAAGATAACATTGAGTCTTCATCAGTGTCAACGATCACATCGTCGATACAACGTCTACCGAGGGGGAACAACACCGGCAAACACAGAAGAAACACAATCAATGCAATGCACAATATGATGCATGCTATGACATGGCAAAATGAATGTGTTTTGGGCCAATGCACCTAAAACCAGGTTAAATGAAGTTGGTTTGAATCCAAGATTCAAATTCAAACTCCATATGTGGTTATTTAAATGTCATTCACTTCATTTGTCCTAAACAGTAGTGATAAGTTGTTCTAACATGCATGAAAATGGTACAGATGGATAGATTGGATTTTTCTGATAATTTTTCATATATAATTTATTTAATTTGGAGTTACGGTTGAATTTCTATGAATTTTAGAAGTTTATACAAATTTCTGGAATTTCCTGAATATTTTCAAATCCAGAAAATACTTATTGCGTCAGCCTGATGTCATGATGATGTCAGTGGGTCAACGTGGCACAGTCCGGTCAACCCCTGACCGGTGGGTCCCGAGTGTCAGCGTCTAACTAAACTAACCTGGCTTAGTTAAACTAACCTAACCTAATTAGCCAGGCGGGGCCCGCAGGTCAGTGAGAGAGAGGGGGTCAAACCCGGGTCAAACTCACCGGAGTTGACCCGAGGCTCGTCGCCGGCGAGGCCAGGGACGGCGGAGAGCGTCGGGATTCGCCCTCCGATGACCAAAAGAGCGGCGGAGGGGCTCTACGGGATGCCCATACCCGCGCGCATCTAACAGGGCCAACGGAAGAAGCTAGGGTGGCCGGAGGCGACGGCAATCATGACGACGGCGGCGGCCGGAGTTCGGGTGGTGGCGGGTTTGGCGCTACGAGCGGTGGTTTGGCACGCTGAGGGCACTGGGGAGAAGCTCTTGCTCCTACGCATCCAAAGGAACGGACGGGAGGCCGCGAGGTGGCCGGAGTTGAGCACGGCGTCGACCTCGGCGGCGGCCGGAGCTCGGGCGAGCTCGGGGTCGGGGTTAGGAAGCACGGCAGGAGGAGCTGGGGCGTGCTACAGACTCCTGAGATCGCGGTGAGCACGTCAGTGGGCTCGGATACGAGCTGGGGTGGCTGTGGCCACGGCCACGCCATGGCCGGCGGCGAGAAACTCTCGGCCGCGGTGGAGGAAGAGGCTAGGGGATGAGTGCGAGCTTGAGGGAAGGGGGAAAAGGAAGAGGGGCTCACAGGGGTTGCATCGGTGGCCTCGGGGAGCTTGGGGAGGCATCGGAGGCGGCGAATCGACAACGGTGAGCTTCGGTGGCCGGCGACGGAACGGCGATGGTGGCGGCGTTGCAGGGCTTCCGGAGGGCCGTGGGTCGGTGGGGAGGAAGGAGGGGGTCGAGGCGGAGCCTTTGAGCGCATCGGCGAGGCTAGGGGTGGCCGGTGGCCATGAGGGAGCTCGTCGGCGGCGGCGAGCGTGTTCGGTGAGGTGGGAAACGGCGAGAGAGGGAGCAGGGGAGGAGTGAGAGAGGTCGGGCGGATTGGGACGTCACCGGGCATTCATCCACGCGGCCAGGGGAAGCAGGAGGTGGCCAGGGGAAGCAGGAGGTGGCCGAGGCAGCGTCGGCGCGCGCCACGCCTCGCCTCTGTTCGTCCTCCTGGCAGAGGAGGAAGAGGACAAGGGGGAGGAGGTGGGCTGGGCCGCACAGTGCTGGACCAGCACAGGAGCTGGGCCAGCTCTGGTGGTTGCACGGGTAAGGCCAGGTAGGCTTTGCTCTTTTTATTTTTTTCTTCTGTTTTGTTTTATATTTAATCTTTTGCCACTGTTTTGAAATAAAACAAATTCAAAGACAGTGACAAAATTCCCCTGAACATTTTATTTAGCACAATGGAATTATACCAAAGCACAGAAAAATGTTTCAGTTATTTGAACATATATTCAGTAATATTTGGATATAAGTTCAAATTCAAAATAGTATTGATTTAAATTCAAAGTCTCAAAATAAATCCTTTTAAAATGTTCATTATTTTTGGTTTGGATCAAAACCCTTGCCAAAAATATTAAACATCTAAGAAGAACATTTTTGGAATAATGAATGAGATTTTAGGGGTTTTGCCCTTCTTTTATCTAGGGTTTTGAGGCTTCTAAATTCCTCAGTTCAGGTTTCAAAAATTTAAACATGATGCTCAGATGGAAGCAAGCATAGGACAGGCCAGAACTAGGGATGTGACAGCACGCTTCCGTCAATCTCGGTTGTTGGCTCATTTTTTTCAAAAAAAAGTAGCGGCAATAGGAATCGAACCCCGCACCTACAGACTCGCTACAGACTTTGACTATCCCCGGTGACCATGTCAGCCAACCGCATGTTTATGTTTGGAGGTGGGCTAATTTTGTAGATACTTGATTACCGTGAGTAGGCCACTGCTATAGTGCAGATCTGGCGAACATAATTTATCATCTTTTCCCTCTCCAGATCCTTCTATTCGCCGGATTCGATTTTCTTGCTCTCCTCCCGATCCATTTTTTCCCTCTTTAGATCTTTTTTCGTTCGAGATTTTTTCAAGCAAAAATTGGTGTGAACAAGAGAGGATTGGATCCTTGCACCACTAGTGAGCCAACTCAACTAACCTACCACCTGACCTACGATCCCTTTCTTGAACAAAATAAAGTAAATGGGCTATTTAA
>NC_041387.1:129044926-129047524 GCF_002162155.2 Triticum dicoccoides
GGTGAGGGTGGGGGTGGGGGAGTTGTTGAAACATACCACGGTAACTTCTGTGCAAATAACATGATAACTCAAACATGGCGGACCTGATAACTTATGTACCCCGGTCCTGATAACTTGGTCGGCGAGGGTGGGGGTGGGGCAAGTCGCTGAAACATGCCATGGTCACTTCTGTGCAAATAACATGATAACTCAAACATGACGGACCTGATAACTTATGTACCCCGGTCCTGATAAGTTGGTCGGCGAGGATGGGGTGGGGCAAGTCACTGAAACATGCCACGTTAACTTCTGTGCAAATAACATGATAACTCATACATTGTAGACCTGATAACTTTGTCGGAGGGGTCGGAGTGGGGGTGTCGTTGAAACATACGACGGTAACTTCTATGCAAATAACATGATAACCCACACATCGTAAACATGATAAATTATGTACCAATCCTGGTAACTTTGTCGGAGGGGCCGGAGTGGGGGAGTCGCTGAAACATACCACGATAACTTCTATGCAAATAATATGATAACTCACACATCATAAGCATTAAATTATGTACCCAGTCCTGGTAACTTTGTCGGTGGGGTTGGGGTTGGGGGGAGTCATTAAAACATACCACGGTAACTTCTATGCAAATAACATGATAAGTCACATATCGTAGAAATGATAAATTATGTACCCAATCCTGATAACTTTATCGGCGGGGTAGGGTGGGAGGAGTTGTTGAATCATACCACGATAACTCTTATGCAAATAACATGATAACTCACACATCACAGACTTGATAATTTATGTACCCGACCCTGGCAAATGTGGCGACTATGGCGAGGGGTGTGTGGGTGGGGGGGGGGGGCAACCCCGGTAATTTATATGTAAATAGCTTGTTAATAGACACATACTAAGCTGATAACTCACATACAAACGCCATTATAATTTTTGACCTGAATTATTTTTGTTGAAAAATATACACCCGGTAATTTCTATGTAAAAAGCATGATAATGTATACATCACAGATTTGATAACTAATATCTTACATTTTAAACACCATGGTATCTTTCATCCAAGTGAAAACGTTTTTTAAACATTTTCATCGGTAATTTATGTGTTAAATTACCATACTTCCTCATGCCTTAACTTTCTCGTACTGTAGTTATCAACCTTATCATGGTATAGTTATCATGTTGCTCATACCATAGTAATCACGTTGGTCATGCCAAAGTTACCAAGCCAAACTGATTTTTTTTCTGATATGGTAGAAATAAGAAAGGTTCAAATAACATTGTTTATCTACAATAGACAACAACAATAGGTATTGCATAGACCTAGGTTCGAATCCTCTTTCAAGCACTTTTATTTTATTTTCATATTATGCGGTGAAAAACCAGAAAAAACCGCTAGCGATTTACCACGGTTTTTGAGAGAAGGAAAAAAATCAATGGAAATCGAGCATGGGAAGATAGCGATCACGTAGGAACTAGTCGTGCGGATCTGTCGCTAACGACCAGTCAACTGGTCATTAGCACAGTCCTTAAAATAAACGTGGATGCTAGCTTTGTGGAGAGCATGAGATCTGCCAATGTCGAGGTTGTCGTCAGGAATCATCTAGGGGAAGTCGAAGTCTTGTTTTCTTCATGGGATTTCATCCGTTCGTGTACCTGCGTGGATGAAGCGAAACTTGATGCGTGACTCGCCGGGTTATACATTGGTATTACACTTCACAATACAATTATTTTGGAAACTGAATGTTCTTTTGTTGCTTCTTTTCTGGCAAAGGAATCCACTAATAGGTCTCCTTTGGTGGATTAAAAAAAGAGGCACAGAGCGTCTCTAAGTTCAACGAGGATCTCAAAATCGTGAAAATTGACAGGCAGGCCAATAGGGTGGCATATGAGATTCCGAAATTTAGTTTTGATAGCAAATCCGATGATGCTTATTGTAATAGTGTTCCGCTCTGCGTGACAAACCTTGTAATGCTCGAGTGTAAGAATATTGCTAATTAACTAATTAATACTCCCTCCGTTTCAAATTACTTGTCGCAGAAATGGATGTATCTAGAATCTAGATACATCCATACCTGCGACGAGTAATTCCTAACGGAGGAAGTATATTGGTGGGG
Source organism: Triticum dicoccoides (assembly GCF_002162155.2). Lineage (NCBI taxonomy): Eukaryota > Viridiplantae > Streptophyta > Magnoliopsida > Poales > Poaceae > Triticum > Triticum dicoccoides. Next base: position 129,047,036 of record NC_041387.1, read on the forward strand.
TTTAAAGAAAAAGAATTCAGAGAGCCTTGCTCCAAATGATGCGAATCTAACATCGCAATCTAGCTGTCTCTGTTCGTGGTGATGGCAAGTACGTTGGTCCCAAGGGGACCCAGCATGTCAGTGACACCAACCGCCACAATTATATCGTTATACAAGATATCAACCGTTAAGCCAACCTGTCCAGGCATCAGACCGGATGACACGCGGGCCCCTCAACTAAAACCGTCACACTCCCCGCTCCCACTGACATACTGGGTCCACATGCCAGCCACGCGCGCGCCGCAGACAAGCTCCGTCCGGGCCGCACGCAGCGACGCGGGTTCAACTCGGGCACGCCTCCGAAACAGGAAGGAGACAAAAATAGAAAATAAAACGCCGCCGAGTTCTTCTCCGGCGACGGCGGCGGCGGTGGGAAAACCCTAGGGTTGGGAGCCCCTGCGTGATCCCAGCGTACGCCGATCCCCCGCCACCGCCGTCTTCTGCGCCGCC
>NC_041387.1:129047709-129089744 GCF_002162155.2 Triticum dicoccoides
CGATGGGGAGCGTGGACGATCTGATCGAGGAGGCCAAGGTGCGCACCGTGGCCTGGGCTCTCGGCATCTTCGCCATCTCCTACTTCCTCACACGTAAGCTACGCTCCGCCCCCCTTCCCCGTATGCTACCCTCGATTTTCGCAAAGTACGCGGCAATTCGGCGTATCGGGAGAGAATTTGGGTGGCTGCTGCTGTTGGATGCATGTGTCGGAATTGTGAGGGAATTCGGCGGATAATGCGTCTGAAATCTAGACAATTTTGCTACCCGGATAACTAGAGCTTGTGCGAACATTTGCTACGCGATGCATCTGACAGCTAGGAGTTTTGACCGCTATTACGTGGGGGCTTTTAAGCTGCTAGTTTCTGCTTGCCCTTGATTTGGTTACTGCTTTTAGCGTTAGAGTTGAGAACTTGAGATCATTAGCAAGGAAATTTGCCTGGATATATCAAAACTCTTAAAAAACAATCTTAAATTTGTGCGATACTGTATTTCTTCAAGTCGTTTGATGAATCTCTAAATGTGCTAGAATGGAAGTAGTGGTTGGTGTACGAATGATGCCTTCTTTGCTGATCTTCTAATTTTACAGTGTTTGTTTTGGATCAGTAGATGAGGCCAATCAAACCTATATACAACAATCTGTTCGTGACGAATGAGGCAAAATAGGCTTCTAGCATTTCCTATGAGTAGACTATGTGTGAATTATGTGCAACATATTTTCTCAGCCTATTTTATTGACAAGCAAGATATCTCTAGCATAAATTGTTTATGGTTTGTTCTCGCATTTTCATGCAACTATTGATTTCTACATCATTTGTAGCTCCCATCTTGCGCATATACGGGCTTGCTAACATTTATCATCTTCTTTCTTTGAAATAGATACAAGTAAATCAATGTGGACAAATGTCCCCATGTCGATTCTTATACTTGCATTTCTCCGTTACGTCTCCTTCAAAGTGGAGTTCCGTTGGAGAAGTCAGCCTGTATCTAAGCAGACATATTTGTCTCAAGCGTCAAAACGACAGTTGTCTGCTAACGATCATCGGATTTCAACTGTGCCACCAGTTTCAAGATGGAGAAGGAAAGTTGATTCGCCTGCTGTTGAGGCTGCTTTTGAAAGTTTCATTGATAATGTTCTCCGGGACTTTGTCATGGACTTGTGGTATTCTGATATTACTCCTGATAGAGAGGCCCCAGAACTGATACGTGGCTTAATACTCCATGCCCTTGGTGAAGTATCAGGCAGGGCGAAGGAGATGAACCTAGTTGACTTGCTAACAAGGTGAGTGAATAATGGATCTACTATCTGGGGTGTACTTATTTAGTAATAATTATCTCCGTTGAGAATGAAAGTGTTCTCATTTTTCTCTATTGCAGGGATATGTCTGATTTGATTGGAAAACATGTGGATATGTTCCGAAAAAACCAATCTGAAATTGGTGTTGATGTCATGGGAACATTGTCTTCCGAGGAAAGAGATGAGCGACTGAAACAACACCTAATAGTTTCACAGGAACTTCACCCTGCATTGTTATCTTCGGAGCACGAATACAAGGTGAGTGCTAATACTTTTAGCTTCATTCTAGTCCATTTATCCAACAAATAATATTTAAAGTGGGTTATAGGTTCTTCAAGAGCTAGTTGGGGGCATTATGGCCCTAGTGCTGAGACCACAAGATGCACAGAGTCCATTGGTCCGCTGCTTCTCCAGGGAACTTCTGACTTGCTTAGTCTTGCAGCCAGTGATGAACTTCGCAAGTCCTATGTAAGCTCTTAATTCTTCACTCTGTTTTCGTTTTTTTATTGAGCTCTACTACATGCTTCTGTTCATGAGGTCATGACATGTTCAGAAGAAAATCAATGCATTTTGTTTCTCAAGTTCTTCCTGGTTATTTTCACCACCGTCTTAATATTCAGTTATTCACAAAGTGCCGCATGCAGTCAGTACTTCAGTACGTCTAATAAGCTGTTGTTTCAAATTGTTAGGATTGATTGGTTAACTAGATGTAACCTTGTTTTTTTTCTCTAACCTGCACTAAACCAATTCCTAATTTATCTTCTTTCTTTTCCTAGTTATGTGAACGAGCTAATTATCTGCTTTCTAAACAACAAAGACACAAACATTGGAGGCAGCGTAAACAAGACTAGTACTGTAGTCGCAGTAACAAATGATCATTCATCTTATAAAGGAGGTTCGCAGGGTCGTCAAATGGAATCACAAAAGTTGTCTGCAGAATCAAGTGGCTCAGTACTAGCAAGTAGCTCCGGGATGACTTCCGTTGAGGGTGATAAGTCAAAAGTGTTAGTGGATGACCATGGGAAGACCGTCCAGCCTCGTCAGGCAGATTGGGCACTGGTATTAGATGCAGCTACTAAAAGGCGGTCTCAGGTTCTTGCTCCGGAGAATCTTGAGAACATGTGGGCTATTGGGAGAAACTACCAAAAGAATATGGTGAAAGTGGAACGTCCATCAAAAGGAAAAGGTGCAGGAGGGGTAGATAGCGTTCGAAATGCGGTAGTGGCCGGAAAAGAGTTATCCCCTAACTTCAACGAGAGAGTTACATCGGTTGATGACAAATACATGGTTAATTTGATGCAAGGTTCAAATAGGAATGCTCAGTCCACTTTTGTTACAGGCAGTCACCCACTTGTTTCGCAAAATACAGATGAAGTAAAGTCAGAGCACCCTGAAGCTGTCAAGAACACAAAAGCTCAGCTAAAGCGGTCTAATAGTAGTCCTGATATGGAGAAAAGACATTTGGCCAAAAGTAATCAAACCGCGCTATCCAGTGAAAGCTTAAATGCAAGGACCATTCGAGAGGACAAAGGTTCTGTTCCTTCCTCACATGGTGAGGTACTAATGTATGCTCCAAAGATAAGGTGTCGGGTAAGTTTTGCTGATCCCATCACAACCACTCTTTTCAATATCCTTTTTTCTTCAGAAATTGAGAATTATATGATTGGTTGGTACTACTGAATAAATGAATTTAAACCATATAATACTATTGTGTAATTAGCACTCACCAATGACTAAACTATTTCTGTATTGAAGGCTGCTATAATAGTTATAATAGTAAGCACAGTCTGTTCTGAGATAGTTTCAGACATTGATAACAATCACATGCTAATCGCTGTTTTTTGTTTTGAAAGCCCCTGGTAATTTTCTACTCCCTCTGTCTTACATTTTGAGACAGAGGGAGTAGCTGTTACTAATAGAATTGTTATGGGTGTGAGGTTCGTGTTTTACTTCATATGTTGTATTTTGCATCATTACCTAAGTAACCATTGTTATGCCAGTTGCTTTCTTTTTCTATTTAACATTTATAAAGACTAGCATCTGGTTTTCTGTGGTTCTGTTACTTCTTAGCATTAGCTGTCCAATGAGAATTGGCTACCGGATTTAAAAATTTAAATCGGGTGGGGGGTGTTTACTTGAAATACCACCAACTGACGGAATTTCTGAACAAAAATTGGATCTAATTTTTGTGAGATAAAAAGTTAACGAACCTAGGTGATGACACATAAACAACCGTAACCCGATGGTCGGCGTGCTTCAGCCCATTCCATGAGGTCAGGGGTTTGATACCCCACCTCCCGCTTACAGTTTTTTGCTGATGTAGTGAAAAAGTAAGGAAAGAAAAAACAAACGACAATGTGAGGACTTGAACACATGACCAGAAGAAAAGTGCAGCTCTCCCACACCATTACACCATGCCTTGGTTTGTGAACTGAGTTGAAGACAGTAGCAACTTGAATTCAAATTAATCCGGAATTTTCAATCTGGTAAGAGTGATTGCAGGGAGGGTGGGTAAATATGGATCATCCGGTCACCAGAACCTTGGCAACAACAACAACAACAAAGCCTTTAGTCCCAAACAAGTTGGGGTAGGCTAGAGGTGAAACCCATAAGATCTCGCAACCAACTCATGGCTCTGGCACATGGATAGCAAGCTTCCACGCACCCCTGTCCATAGCTAGCTCTTTGGTGATACTCCAATCCTTCAGGTCTCTCTTAACGGACTCCTCCCATGTCAAATTCGGTCTACAGCACCCTCTCTTGACATTCTCCGCACGCTTTAGCCGTCCCCTATGCACTGGAGATGAAACCCAAAAGGTCACCAGAACCTTGGAATGAACACATATACAGCTCACTGTTTGGTCTGGTAGTTTTGTACGATAACTACTTTGCATGTTGCTTTAAATAATATGTTGTGTTTTTACATGATTACGACATGCCTAGCTGTTGTATCCTATACCTTCCTGTTATTGTCTAGCTATTTATGTGAAGTCATATTCTTTTGATAGCCGTATTTTACTCAAGTTGTGTTTTTTTATTTTTCTTTGCAGGTAGTGGGTGCATATTTCGAGAAACTTGGTTCAAAATCTTTTGCAGTTTATTCTATTGCTGTGACTGGTGCAGATAACAAGGCCTGGTTTGTGAAAAGAAGGCATGCGTTTCTGAACAGCTTTGAAATAGCTCAGTATAACTACTAATAATATATGCTGCTGACTTTCAACTTCTGTTTGTAGATACCGGAATTTTGAGCGTCTTCATAGACAACTGAAGGAAATACCAAATTACTCACTGCACTTGCCTCCAAAGAGTTTCCTTTCGTCTAGTATTGATGATTACCTTGTGCACCAACGATGCATTCTACTGGACAGATATCTTCAAGTATGCTTTTGTCCTCTAGCATTCATCCAACTTTTTACTTCAAATTTGGTTACAATAATCTGTTCTGTCCAATAGGATCTCTTGTCGATCGCTAATATTGCAGAGCAGCATGAAGTTTGGGATTTTCTTAGTGAGTCCTCAAAGGTGTGTATGAAGCCAACAAAAATTCTTTGTGCCTTCTCCTTAGCAGGAGAAAGATGAACACATAATTTTGTGTTACTTTCCTGCGATTCTATATGCTTCATTTCTTTTTTCCATTTTGTAGAATTACTCAGCTGGAAAGTCCACCTCTGTTATCAAAACCTTGGCTGGTATGTACCTCTTCTCATTCTATATTTTTTTCACAATTATGAACTCGTGTATTTGATATTTTCTCACTCAAGATATTTATCTATTTATTTTGCATCACTAGTTAACGTTGATGATGCCATGGATGACATCGTTCGACATGTTAAAGGAGTTTCAGATGGTCTAAAACGCGCAGTCGGCACATCGTCCCCTAGCGCACCGTATTCACACTTGACAGATAATAGGATGTCTCTATCTTGGAACCAGGAAGAGACAGATAATCAGAATCTGCAGAATAGAAATTTAGGAAGTTCACATAGTCTCTCTGATGGTGATAGTAACTGTGAAGATCGCCCCTCATCTGTAAATAGTGCATGCCACTCGGACAATGAATTGAGCAATGGAGGGTTCATTTCAAGTGATATTAAGCACAATGAAGCAACTGGTTGTGATGTACAAGTAAACCAACAAATAGAAAAACCTGCAAGGGCAAATTCGGATTCTACAAACATGTCATCTGTAAAACCATTTGAGGATCCATCAGGAATTCCTCCCGAGGTATGTATTTCCACTATGTAGCTATATTTAAGTCAAATTGCAGGGAAGTTCTGTTCTAAAAGCTTTTCCATTTTGCCCTAAAACTTCTCTTTTCATTTGGCAGTGGGTGCCAACAAATGTCAGTGTGCCTCTATTGAATCTTGTAGACAAAGTGTTCCAACTAAAGCGACGGGGTTGGATAAGGTTTGCTATTTCTTTTTCATAAACTTTTTCTAGTGTGCCTCTATATAATTTGCCTGCTAGTTTTCTACTACTGTTATGTAGCCATGAGTGAAGTAAATGCAGTACTGTAGACACCATGAGGATCGCGATAGGAGCTGCTTGGGCCGATTGCTAGATATCATTGATACTTGTCACTTCACATATTATGGCAGTATACTGGATGATGATAATTAACATCATTATGGAATCCGAGAGGGAAGTTTGTGCAGATATGCCATTGTTTATTCAGGGATTCTTTGATATTTCTGCGCAAGTCAGATATATTTTCACCATCCATGATTGGGTTCACAATACTTCTACAATCCAATGTTTCTAGCTTTCAATTGCAGAACATTATGTTTGACTTGTTACTTATGTTATCTGCAGAAAACAAGTTTTCTGGATATCAAAACAAATCTTGCAGTTAGTCATGGAAGATGCGATTGATGATTGGATTTTAAGACAGATCAATTGGCTCCGACGAGATGAGGTCATTATACAAGGAATCCGTTGGATTCAAGATGTAAGGAGGCACTGTATATTTTTGTCTGAACTGAAGTGTTCTAATACCCTTTCCGCTGCCAGACTAAAATTTGCTGTATTATCTGCATGAAACCATGTTAAAAAGTTGTTCCAACTAGAAAAAAAGTTCCATATGATCCAAATTGTTACTTGGTACTCCCTCCTTTCCATAATTTTAGGCGTATTAGTTTCAGCACGAAAATTACCGCAGGTTTACTTGAGCGATCCAATCTCATACTAGGAAGGCGCTGTGAGCTGACCTCACAAGAGACCCAGCCAGCGATATGTTCTCCTTTCCAGAAAAATAGCGATAGTTAGTTATGGCTGTAAGTGAATGGGAGAAGAAGGCACGTGCACCTTAGATTATGGGATTGCATGCAAAACTAATACGCCCAAGATTTTGGGTAGGGAGTACTTGGTACCAAATCACTTTTTTGCTAAACGATGGCATAACATAAATACCAAGGTAATTAGCAAATTATTCTTATATGCTAATTGCTAGGGTCCAATATAAAATGTTACTACTGTCATATTGGCCATATTGTGTCCCAATGTAGGTGCATGCCAGAACTAAGAGCGCTTTAGATAGTTGTACCTAATGGACAACTACTCTGGTCTTCCATTTGTGTAATTAACAAATTTACCATCCTACAGACCCTCTGGCCTAATGGTGTGTTCTTCACCAAGTTGGATGGATATCAAGGAAATGCAGGTAGCAGTCAATTTGACAAGCACCCATCGGGGAGTGCCGATGAGACTATTGGCAACAGAAAGAGCAACGCGAGCTCTTTTGAGCTTCAACTGGAGGCATCTAGAAATGCCAGTGAAGTTAAGAAACTTCTTTTAGGTGAGTCTATTGACATATTTTATCGCATTGCTTTTGTAATTTTTCTATTTCTGAATCTACGCTGCAAACATTGGGCGGTGTTTGCATGCAAATTCAGATATGTGATAGAAGCAACGAATACGCAAAATTCTGGTCAGTACATGTGGTCCAACTAACCTAATTCTCGATGTCCTGTCCAGGTGGGACTCCATCTACATTAGTCAGCATAATTGGGTACAAGCAGTACCAGCGCAGTGCAAGGGACATCTACTACTTCCTGCAGGTAAGTAAAAATCCAAAACCTAGCATCAAAACAGCGATATGGTGCGATGTCATTCTGATTTCCATGATTCCCATGCTGTGCTGCAGTCCACCGTGTGCGTGAAGCAGCTCACTTACGCGATGATAGAACAGGTGCTTGTAACACTTTTCCCTGAGCTTCATAAGCTCATAGAAGGCATCCATGAGAAGGGTCGCAAGGAACAAGCCTCGTTCATTTACCAACTTTGACTGAAATGGTGAGAGACCATCTTGATACACGTTTTAAATTCTAAGCCTGCGTCGGTGACGTAGCATGAGGCTCCCTGGGCCGCAGTTTTGCCCGAATGGATTTTGACAGCAGAGCTGGATCCAGGGGTTGGTTGGTGTTTCGCCCCCCACTTAAATATGTACAGCTGTATATCAGGAGGTATGTAAATTAGGCACCCTGATGCAATCTAGAGCGAGGAGTTTGAGTTCAGAGTTGTACTACTAGGAATAGTATTGTACCACATCATTCTTTATTCTATTTTTCTTTCTGCCTAGGCCGTAAGTTATTCGCTTAGACCGAGGCTTGTAAGTTGTGCAGAGACTCAATTGTATAGCTGTACCATTTTGCCGCATGTTGTGTATCAGACCATTCTCTGGAGATGAGCATCCAGATCCAATGGAGCATCGTGAACTTTGCCTTGGTGTATCTCTGTGACTGAAAAGTGTTTGGCCCGTTTGGAACACATGAATTTTACTGGTGTGTAGCTCTTTTGCTGCCGCATGAGATGGAGAAGGTCTGTTGCTGTGTTCCGGACGGGTCTGGTATGTATGTGCAGTTGAGTGATGACTTGGGTTGGAAAATTGGCGTGAAAACTGTACTAGTACCTATCGTCACTGATAGAAGCCTTACGCTTTGGACAGATCGAAGCTTTCATCCGACGGACATGGACATGCACCGTTGTCTTGTTGCCTTCCTAAATTCCATGAACTTCCTTTCCATCCCTGGTTAACTAACTCGACCCATGTAGACCTGGCGATACCCCCTACCTGGAGATAAGCTACTAGATGATCCTTGAAAGCGAACGAGGAAAGACTCTGCACATGAAACAAAGATCGAGTTTTGTCCACGGATGTCTTCTCCCCCCCTGCCCTGCCCTTATATCTTGCCGTCCCGAAGCCAACAGATGCATGTGCGTTCAGTAGAAGCGGATCCGTTGGTGATGAGACGTTTATTAACACCAAAAAGTTGCGATTTCTTAAGACGAAAATATTGGAAGAATTCGAAAAGGAGAATGAATGGTGACTGTCAGGTCAGGTATGGAAAGGTGCACTGGTGCGAGCTAAAAGTTGATTCGACTCGTATGCCTGCCGGTGCTCGATCTGGGGTCAGATCGCACTGTTCCCGAATCGTAAAGCACGATCGGGGCGGTGGTTGCCCCGTCGCTCTCGCTCTCTCAACTCACGAGCCTCTTCTCAGCTCAGTGTTCTCATCGGCAGGGCTAGATCTAATCCTACCACAGTACATAGCATGCACATATCCACCGATCAAGAACTAGTGTCATTTCGACGATATTAGTTCCGATATCTAAAACTAACGGTGCTCTGTGGGCCCGGAAACAACAAGTCTATGCCTACCCTATAGCCTAGTAGCCTAGGCGATGAGGTATCCCAATTCATAGTACGAGCTCCAGATCTTTCCGAAACGAAAAAAAAGGGAAAAAAAGAGACAAGACATGAGCTATACGACGTCATTGTCCAAGTCTTTTCGGCCACATGAAACGACAACACTTGACTTCTCTTTACTACTGCTAGGGCAAGTTGCAGCAGCTTAGTACGTACTAGTTGCTAGGTGTCCTAATTACTCTCCATGGCGACGAAAACGCAAAGAGGAAAAGATCTCAATACATGCACCGGAAAGATGACGCACCACCTGGCGTCATTGCCCGTGGACACTTGTCTTGGCGCATCGATCCTCCCAGCCAGCAGTTTGCGCTCCATCCGGCTGACTTGGCCGGCAGCAGAATCTCGAGCCATATCGCAAATCTACAGGCTGTGCGTGTGCATGCACCACTGTGATAAAAGCCTTGTCCCAAACCGGCTCACAAGTCCTATTCTGGACTGGGCGGTTTTCAGGGCAGTCTCTCATGACGGCTCAAAAGCGCAGTCCAGGAAGAAACATATTCAGACGGGTCATTGGTTCTTCTAACGAAATTGCTAGAACTCGGTTCAAAGAATTTTTTTTTTTGAAAAGGGGAAGCTCCCCGGCCTCTGCATCAGAAAGATGCATACGGTCACAAATTCTTAACATCATTTTTTTACCAACACTTGGCATGCCTTCACATGAAACCACTTGTGACGCGCGATTTAATCACCGCATGCGGTTTCATTTCAAAGTCATATGTGATGTTTGACTAATTAAGGGCCGATAATCACACGTGCAGACATGCTCGCGGAACCAGTGAAAAATCAATCCAAAATTTGCAAGGCTCACAGACTGAACAACGAAGCAGAGAGATCAATGCCTGCACTGTTTGTATGTAAAGGGAAAAGGCTGTTCGAGTTTTAGGACGTTTGACCTAGCGCTTGTAAACCCGAACGGGAAACACTGGAGAAAACTGATTCGAGAGGCATCCCGACAGCCTCACACTGTCCCACAACAGATTTACGACGATCACGCACGCACGAAGTGGATTCGACGAATTCCAAGATGACGATGAATGATGGGGATCAAACAGTGAAGAGATTGCCCAAACAGTGCAGACTAGTTACGCTACATCTACATGCACTGGTTTCTTTCTCTGCAAGGACATATAATCACAGTTGATTAATTAGTGTAGTGGGATACACAGGTGTCCTACCTGACCTCCATGCCCCCTCCCATCTGTTTGATCAATGGTTGACGTACTTATGGAGTAAACGTCGATGGGTCTGTCGGTTTGGATGCAATGCATTAGATGGACGGGTAACAACAGTTCGTGCACTGTCTCTAGCTATGCCTGTGCTCTTTGTATTTCAAATAGAGGGTCATGTCACACCACCGTCCCTAGCATGCACCGTGGCATGATCTCTCCTCTCCTGCCCCATGTCATGATTTGCATGCTGAATTGTGTCAGGGGGTGACTAAAACTGCTGTTTAAGTTTCCAGTCCAAGCTTATAATCTACTGCTGTAACGTCGATCGTGTTATGTGCCTCAATGTTTACCTCATCATACTACGTATAATCCAACAGCTGGAGAACGTGCTGCTGGAGAGGATGCATGGCGATGATCCTGATGGACAGAGACAGAGGCCGTGTGTTCCCATGTAAGAAAATTAGCTTCAGTTTTGATGGTATAAATCGACTGTCCGACTGATGATAGCTCTGCATGCAGCCACGGTTGGCAGATGTATACATGTCAGTCCTGCAATGTCACAAAGCACATCCAATACGCTATTCTGGGGCGCATGCCCCCCTCGTTTTGGTGCTTTCAGTCAGGCACCTTAATCTGGAGGTCACTGTCCTGTTTGGATAGCGATTTGATTAACTCGTGCTGACATGTGCTAGTACAGATTATTATGTTTACCAGTCAATGATTCCATACAAACATAAAGAATGTGTGTGGTGATTAAAATTAAGGAAGAAAACTTGTCACTAAGAGTTAACGTCTACTCTAGTGGAAAATATTGTCTTCCTTTAAATGTTAAAAATGCTCTCATCTCTTAACTTCTCTTAGGTCTAGTAAAAATCACAGCTCTGTTTAGAAACCAAAGATATATCTTCACTCTTTGATATTTTGACCTTTTACATTTTTTATATCTACAGATTTTTTTTTTAAAAGGAGGATTACCCCCGGCCTCTGCATCCGAAAGATGCATGCGGCCATGGACACGACATTTTCCTCGGCTCCATTTGTGTAGGGATCCGCGGTTGGGTCTGAAGAACGGTGCCATTGGGGGGCAGAGACAAGCACCCGACACCAGGGGACTTCGGCCTGGGGTATAATAACATTCTTTTAGGCAAATATTCCCTCTGTTCCTGAATATAAGCCTTTTTAAAGATTTCAACATGAATTACATACGAAGCAAAATGACGTAATCCATACTCTAAAAATGTATATATATATTCGTTTGTTGTTTGTACTTAAAATATCTAAAAATGCTTATATTTAGAAATGAGGGAGTAGTTGGCAATTTAGATAGTCCAGGGTGTATCTCTTTCAGCCCTACTTCCTCCAATACCCCACCGCGGGCATGCGGCACTGCTGCCCCTCCCCCAATGAAACCAGACTAGAAGAGGGGACGGTGGATGCAGCTGTGGAGAGATCCACATCTCGGCAGCGAAATAGAGGCACAGAAGGAGCGCCATCGATCTGATCTTTCCAACAACGGATACAAGCTTGTTCAAACCCTAAAAAACTACTCCTTCCGTCCCATAATGTAAGACGTGTACTAGTTCAGTGACTTATAATGACTCGCTTAATAATTGCATCATCATGCTAATTTACCTCCTGCTGCAGCTAGATCGATCAATCGATTGATCGATCGACAACGAAAAGTATAATTAATTTGTTTGGAGCAAGACATGAAAGGACAGCATAAGGTTATCTTGTCACGCCCACCTATCTATCTATTGATTTGACACGATCGAGTGCGCGTAGGCTGAAATCTCTTGGTTTCAATTCACTCCCCAACTAAACCAACAGGGAGATCGTTGAGCTGCTTAATGAGAAGTAGTATAGCTGTAGCACTACAGCACTCGTGTGCATGATGTTAGAATAAATTCGAGGCCATCGTCGATCTATCGAGAACCAAGCAATCACACAAGGCACGACACCGAGATTTGTTAACGAGGTTCACCGATATGACTACATTCCCGGGGCCTGACTACGGGCGCTCCTCCCCGTGACACCGTCACAATGCCGCACCTCCGGCCCCCGAGCGCCGGCACACACAGCCGGCTCCCCCGCGTGCCTGTGCTATTATGTTGGCATATGTTACATCGTATGTCTACCCCCGGTATATATGAGAGGCCTAGGATACAAGTGTCCTATTAGGACACAACTCCTACCCTGTCTACACACAGTCCAAAACCAAGTCCAACTGTAACCTAACTTGTACAATAATATTCAACACAACTATAACACATGAGACATTAATACTTTGCATCCATGTATAACTCTCTAGATCCCAAAACTCAGAGGCTGTTCGGAATCCCTCTGCTCTGCAACTCCGCTGTGGAGCGGAGCGGCATGCAGTTGTATTTTGACGAGCGGCTAAAAGGATGCTCCGCACGCTCCGCTCCTTAGTGCAGGGGTGGAGGATTGCCGAACACAGCTCAACTACTGTTCCAACTCTGGTACTCCGCTCCCCATGCCCAATCAAGCGATCGAAAATCGCAAATGCTTTTTTTAGAAGAGAAAATCGAAAAAAGATTTGAGGGGAGAAGAAAATAGCAAATGCTATCTGTTGCTTAATGGAGTAGCCTCAGGAGCTTCCGACGTGGGCTGTGGCCCAGTGTTGGTGTCAAAACCGGTGGATCTTGGGTAGGGGGTCCCGAACTATGCGTCAAAGGCTAATGGTAACAGGAGGCGGGGGACACAATGTTTACCCAGGTTCGGGCCCTCTCGATGGAGGTAATACCCTACTTCCTGCTTGATTGATCTTGATGATATGAGTATTACAAGAGTTGATCTACCACGAGATCGTAGAGACTAAACCCTAGAAGCTAGCCTATGATTATGATTGTTGTTGTCCTATGGACTAAACCCTCCGGTTTATATAGACACCGGAGGGGGCTAGGGTTACACAGAGTCGGTTACAGAGAAGGAGATCTACATATCCGAATTGCCAAGCTTGCCTTCCACGCAAAGGAGAGTCCCACCCGGACACGGGACGAAGTCTTCAATCTTGTATCTTCATAGTCCAACAGCCCGGCCAAAGTATATAGTCCGGCTGTCCGAGGACCCCCTAATCCAGGACTCCCTCAGTAGCCCCTGAACCAGGCTTCAATGACGACGAGTCCGGCGCGCAGATTGTCTTCGGCATTGCAAGGTGGGTTCCTTCTCCGAATACACCAAGGTAGATTTTGAGCACATGAATCGTGTCCGGCTCTGCAAAACAAATTCCACATAGCACCGTAGAGAGCACAATATTCCACAAATCTAATCTGCTGACAACTTTTCATAGCGTGACATCACGCCGCGGCCCGGTCATTATATGAACCATTTTTCAACCTGCTATTGCACATATTACGAGGCGGTTTCCTTGGCACATCTTGTCGAAGCAAAGATCGTGTCCCCTTATCACGGGATTCTCATCAATACGGGTGTGGGTAACCCAACCACGCCATCAATCGCGACGCTTGGGGAATAAGCGATTTTACGGGGCAAGTGGGAAGGCGCACAATTTCTACCGCCTTTATAAAGAGATAAGGATTCCTGTTTTCCACCCACGCTTTCTTCTTCCCCTGCTCATCCATTCTCGCACGCTCGAGCTCTAGCGCCCAAATTCTCACCTTCTCCGTAAAGCCATTCCAAACATGTCTGGAGCGGGAGGCAAGTGGATGGTCTCCTCCATTATGGAGGAGGACATTACGAAGCTCCGGGAAGCCGGATACCTGGCCGCAAACATCGCGCACCGGCTTCCGGACACAGGGCAGATCGTCCCTACTCCGGAACCCCACGAGAGGGTTGTATTCCTTGCTCACTTTGTCCGCGGACTGGGATCCCCCCTCCACCCATTTTTCCGCGGGCTCATGTTCTACTATGGGCTGGACTTCCATGATCTGGCCCCCAATTTCATCCTCAACATCTCGGCGTTTATCGTCGTGTGCGAGGCCTTCCTCCGCATCAAGCCCCACTTCGGCCTGTGGCTGAAGACCTTCAACGTGAAGCCGAAGGTGGTGGTCGGCCAGCAAGCGAAGTGCGGAGGCGCCATGGTGGGCAAGATGCCCAACATCACCTGGCTCGAAGGCTCCTATGTGGAGACCGTGAAGGGATGGCAATCGGGGTGGTTCTATATCATCGAGCCGCGCGACGCCAACTGGGCGACGGCCCCCGAATTTCGATCTGGCATCCCCATGCGGCTCACCTCATGGAAAGAGAAGGGCTTAGCCTGGGGTTCATCAGTAGAGCTGACCGGACTCCAGACCTGTATCAAAAATATGATAAGCAAGAAAATCAAGCTTGTCAACGTGGTCCAGGTCATGCTCTTCCGCCGGATCTTTCCGTGTCAAAGATGGGCTTTCAATATGTGGGAGTTCGACCCGGCCGAACACCAGACGCTGCGAGAGCTCTTCGACACGATGCATAAAGACGTTTGGAAGGTGCTGTTCAAGGCCGCCGAGGTTCCTCCTCCCATTACCGAGGATTGCGGACTCAGCGCAAAGCACTCCGCCAATCCGGTAAGCTCTTTATATTTCACAAGATGTTCCTTTCCCCAGTATATTCGTCGGAGGGATCTAAGCCTCCACGCCAATTTAACAGGACTGGGTAGCGATAGCGGAGCAGATCGACTGTCCAGCTCCGCTACCTGAAGATCCAACAACAGCTCTCCTAACGGAGATGCTGTTTCCGACGCCCTATGAGGTGCCGGAGAAGAAGGCCACGGGGACCAGGAAAGGTCTCCGGCACAAGGTTGTATCGGACTCATCGTCCGAAGACACCGAGGCGCGCTCCTCCAACAAAAATGAGGAGGAGGAAGAGGAAAGTCCTCCCCCCAACCGGGGGGGGGGGGGGGAGGGAAGGAAGGCCGCCCCGTCTGGGGAGGCCGAAGGGTCCAAGAAGGGAAAGACCCTCCCTCCGGGCCACTCCACAACAGCCGCCTACAGCGATGAGGAGTGGTTGCCCAGGGACCAGCCCCTGGCGAAGTCGTAAGTATCCAGACACTATAATACTTATGGTATGTTTTGCTTTATTGCTTCTTATCATGTCAAATATGATCGTGTAGTCCGTCCAAAGCCCACATCAATGTATCCTCCTCGGATGGGTCTTTGGGCCAGTCGGCGATGAACAGTGATTCACTCCTGACGGTCACCTCCCCCCGGTCCGTGGACGACACCGAGGTGTTGTCTCAGAGGATACCAGACCAAGGGGAGATAGTTCTGGAGACGCCCCGAGGTGAAATCCCAGACGCCGGGCACATGGGGGGGGGGGGACGACCCCCATGGATTCTGATGACGGGGGCCGCAACAAGTTTGGCCCCCAGCCGGATACTGCGCCGGAACCTCCAGTGCTTCCTGATTCAGGCAAGCAGCCCCTCACTAAGGGGGGCGAGCCGCCTGTGCCGATGACCTCTGTCCATCCAGAGGCATCGGACAACTTGCTAGAAGTGCTTCGCGACGCTTCCATTGGCGAAGAGCACCGCACCATCATGAGTGCGGTAATCGAGAAGGTTCGGTCTGCCAAAAGCGGATTGACCGAAGCCTGCGCCAGCCTCCTAACAGGCTTTAAGGTAAGTAATCAAATTATGAGAAAATATCACAGTATAGACAGTAGCCCCTGATGCTATGTTTGGTGTTCGGAAAGAAAGGCCGAACAGAGGATCAAATAACGTCCACAAGAGTCTAATCAGAATATGTCTATGTGAATAAGCAGGCGTCGCTGTTGGCCGCTGCCGCTCGTACTGCGGAGGTCTTCGGACTGAAGCGGGACCTGGAGTGGTCCGAGGAAGAGCTTGGCCTCACTAAGAGGTAGCTCGAGGAGAACAAAGGTAAGTGATACCCCGTCTATATATTGATAAAGAAAAAATGGTTTTAGATCAGAGAATCGTCATGAACTTTAACAGGGGCCATGACCGAAGTGGAGGCCCTGAAGAAGGCTCTGTCCAAGGCCGAAGACAAAGCGGCCAAGGAGCGCATCGAGCGCGAGAAGCAAGAGGCCCGAGTCGGCGAGGTCCAGCAAGAGCTCCAGGATTTCGTGAAAAAATATGATTCCTTGGAGCGTGACTCTAAGACGCAAGAGTCTGAGCTTGCGAAGGCCCTCCAGAGCGCACAAATGCCAAGGACGAAGCCCAAAAGGCCCTCCAGGAGATTCAGGCGGCCAAGAAGATAGCGGCGGGTAAGGCATTCATTATTAAAAGCAAGCATGTGAAGGAGACTTTCCTTTTACTTACCCGAATTCGGAGCTCTCCAGGAGCGTTCGCATATCTTCCGCGCAGCATATCGGATGCCGCGGAGTTCTACCGGGCCGAAGAAGGGAGCTCGATGGAGAAGCTGTTCTGGTCTCAATATACTGGGACCGAACATCCGATGCCCTTGAGCGACCAGCTGAAGCAACTGGTCGAATTGCACAAGGCGGCCGAACTTGCCATGCCGGACCTCATAGTCCGGCAGTGGCCTGCCGAGCCCCTGCCCAGCAGCTACTTTGGCCTTGTAAAGCAGCTGGTGAGTGCCTGTCTACGGTTTGAAGTCATTAAGCGGTCAGTCTGCATTGAAGGTGCGCGCCGGGCCTTCGCCCGCGTGAAAGTGCACTGGGCGAAGATGGATGCCGAGAAGCTGGTGACGGAGGGGCCGCCGGAGGGCAAGGAGCATCGCCACCCCGAAAAGTATTATGGCAGTGTCCTGAAGGGCGCCCACCTTGTGGCGGAGGAATGTGCTGAGGATGTAATATTTGAATGAACATATTCATTTGATCCTGTAATATGAAAACAAGTTCATTTGCGCTATATAACGCTTGTTGATTTAAAATTTTACCTTCTATGCGGCCATTTATAAAATCTGAGAGTTGGCCAGTTGTCGGCTTCTGCCCCCATGTAACTAGTACCGGGGTGTTCGGGATAAACCTAAACACTCTTTATCCAAATTTTTGGTCCTTTAAGGAGGTGTTTAGCGCAACGAACCAGGCAATCGGACTATACAGCTTTATCACTCTCACTTAGCCATAGAACTTCTATAATTTTAAATTTTAAAGGGGAGTACCATAGAAGTCTATAATTCTAAATTTTGGCGTAGCCCCTGGTATTTGGAAGGCCGAATTTGGGGTGCTATACACGCCGAAATCGGACAAGGCCGATTCCTCGCCCGAAGCAGAAAAAATCTTTAAGGATTTGAGACCTCTCGAACAGCGACCAGCTCTCGCCGCATCATGATAGTCAGTTTTCGGCTTTCTCTACTAAGGTGCTCGTCCGGAAGAACCGGGACACAATCGTAGTAGTTCTCCCTGTGCCGCCTTAGCTGTTGTAGCAGGACGTAAAGCAGCAAAACATGGGAGCCGTGCAAACCCAACTATTGACCCAAGACATGATTCAGAGCTGATGCATATAATGCTATAAGTTCGGGGTGCCGCACTGTCAAAAGTGTTCGGACTTTTCTTGCCGTGTTATGGGGTACACTGAAGCCCCTGGCGGACTGAACGTACCAGAATGTACGGTTGCAATAAATAAATCAGTCAAGGAAAAAGATAAAGAAATTGTAATAATAAGCTGACGCCGTACATTATTTTCCGTTGTTATTTGAATAATACATCGACACATATGTATGCAAGTAGTGCAATAAGCAAAATAGGACTGTTTGACACGTCCTGACCAAGAGCGAGCTGCGTGCGGGTATGTAAAACAGGTATAGCGATCGTTATCAGAGACCACCTGGGGATTCCCTTGTACGCCAAAGCTTCTTGTCTCCTTGGTGTTTCCGTCCCGTTATGGGTCCGATAGTCGGGCTATCGGACGAGCCTCCCGAAAATAGGGACCTGAAATAAAAGGTGTGAAGGTATACGGATCCTGGGGCGGTTGGGCCGCATTGTGGACCGTATCGTAGCCATGCCTCCGCCCATGCCCATGGCATTTTAAGTGCGTAGTTATGTACGCGCGGCACAAATTTCACCGCTTGACTAGAACTAGGACGGAGGCCGAATTGCTAGGCAAGCTCTGAACGTGCCGGACAATCCTGTTGCAGGGTACTCCGGACCCGCTTGACGGTGTCTGGGGGCTTTATTGCCGAATCGGGGATCTGCCTAAGAAGGCTGCTCTGTACTTCTGCTACGAGGGCCGCAGTGTGCTCCTCCGTACGGAGGGAGCGCTCTGTGTTTCCATTAACTGTTATAACCCCGCGAGGTCCTGGCATTTTGATCTTGAGATAGGCATAATGTGGCACCGCATTGAATCGAGCAAAAGCGGTTCGTCCTAGTAGTGCATGATAGACACTACGGAAAGGGACGATATCGAAGATTAACTCCTCGCTTCGGAAGTTGTCTGGAGATCCGAAGACCACTTCCAGCGTGATTGAGCCTGTGCAACAGGCCTCTACACCTGGTATGACACCTTTAAAGGTGGTTTTGGTTGGTTTGATCCTTGAGGGGTCGATGCCCATTTTGCGCACTGTATCCTGATAGAGCAGGTTCAGGCTGCTACCACCGTCCATAAGGACTCTTGTAAGGTGGAATCCGTCAATGATGGGGTCGAGGACCAACGCAGCCGAACCGCCATGACTGATACTGGTCGGATGGTCCCTGCGATCGAACGTGATCGGGCAAGAAGACCATGGGTTGAACTTTGGGGCGACTGGCTCCATCGCATAGACGTCCCTTAGTGCACGCTTCCGTTCCCATTTGGGAATATGGGTTGCATATATCATGTTTACCGTTTTCACTTGGGGAGGAAATTTCTTCTGTCCTCTTGCGTTCGGCGGCCGGGGCTCCTCGTCGTCGTTGCTATGCAACCCCTTTTCCTTGTTTTCGGCATTCAACTTGCCGGCCTGTTTGAACACCCAACATTCTCTATTGGTGTGGTTGGCTGGTTTATCGAGGGTGCCGTGAATTTGACACGAGCGATCGAGTATGCGGTCCAGACTGGATGGGCTCGGATTGTTTCTTTTGAGTGGCTTTTTCCGCTGACCGGACTTAGAGCCACTGAATCCGGCATTGACTGTTGTGTCTTCGGCGTTGTCACCATTGTTGCGACGCTTATGTCTGTTGCGTCGGGGCTTGCCGTTGTTATCTCTTGCATCTGAGGTGCCAGGATTTCTTGATGTGCTGTTGCTGCGAGCCAGCCAGCTGTCCTTGCCTGCACAAAAGTGGGTCATAAGTGTCGTGAGGGATGCCATGGACTTCGGCTTCTCTTAGCCTAGGTGTCGGGCGAGCCACTCGTCACAGATGTTAAGCTTAAAGGCCGCTAGGGCTTCGGCATCCGGACAGTCAAAAATTTGGTTCTTTTTGGTTAGGAACCGGGTCCAGAATTTCCTGGCGGACTCTCCGGGCTGTTGGGTTATGTGACTTAAGTCATCAACATCTGGGGGTCATACATAAGTGCCCTGGAAGTTGTCAAGGAATGCATCTTCCAGGTTCTCCCAACTGCCAATGGAGTTTGCCGGCAGGCTATGCAGCCAATGCCAAGCCGGTCCTTTGAGTTTTAGTGGGAGGTACTTGATGGCATGTAGATCATTGCCGCGGGCCATTTGAATGTGGAGAAGGAAATCTTCAATCCATACCGCGGGGTCTGTTGTACCATCATATGATTCAATGTTCACGGGCTTAAACCCTTCTGGGAATTCATGATCCATTACTTCATCAGTGAAGCATAGGGGGTGTGCGGCGCCTCTATGCCGGGCTACATCGCGACGCAGTTCAAATGAGTCTGGTCTGTTGTATTCGGCCCGACCAGATTTGCTTTTAGTATATCCAGTGTGACGGTCATTGTCGGTGTCAAAACCGGCGGATCTCGGGTAGGGGGTCCCGATTTATGTGTCTAAGGCTAATGGTAATAGGACGCAGGGGACACGATGTTTTACCCAGGTTCGGGCCCTCTCGATGGAGGTAAAACCCTACTTCCTGCTTGATTGATCTTGATGATATGAGTATTACAAGAGTTGATCTACCACGAGATTGTAGAGGCTAAACCCTAGAAGCTAGCCTATGATGATTATGATTGTTGTTGTCCTACGGACTAAACCCTCCGGTTTATATAGACACCAGAGGAGGCTAGGGTTACACAGAGTCGGTTATAAAGAAGGAGATCTAACATCCAAATCACCAAGATTGTCTTGCACGCAAAGGAGAGTCCCATCCCGACACGGGATGAAGTCTTGAGTCTTGTATCTTCACGGTCCAACAGTCCGGCCAAAGTATATAGTCCGGCTGTCCGGATACCCCCTAATCCAGGACTCCCTTAGTAGCCCCTGAACCAGGCTTCAATGACGATGAGTCCGGCGCGCAGATTGTCTTGGGCATTGCAAGGCGGGTTCCATCTCTGAATCCAGAGTATCCGTTGTAGCGAACAGTGTCCGGCTTCCCATCAATGTTGTACTCCTCGGCTTTTGTGCTTCAATAATGGCCATCACCACGTGTTGAGTGAATACGAGGAGAGCATTTTTACATTTGCCACCCTGACCCTGCAGGCAAACCATCTATTTGAAGAGACGGGGATCCTCAGATCCAAACCTCACCTTCTTCCCTTGAGCAAGCATTCAACAGAGCGCATCCGAAAAAACCCATGGCGGGGAGCAAGCGGAGAGATCTCCTAACCCATCTTAGGGGGAGCGAGTATGCCTCATCCCATATTTGCTAAGAGGCGTCGGGTTTCCAATCCACCCATTCCTTCGCGGGCTCCTGGAGCTCTATGGCCTCCAGTTGCACAACTTCACCCCCGCCTCCGTGCTGCACATCGCAGGATACGTTGCCCTTTGTGAATTATTCCTGGGCTACGAGGCTCACTTCAAGGTATGGAAGAAGTTATTCTGCCTCGTCCCTCGCAATCAGGGGGAATCTATATATCAAGTGGGCGGAGCGGAAATATGTCGCGTCGCCCAGACCGGATACCTGTCCGGCACTCCAAAGAAGGCATCTGAAGGCTGGCCCTCGGAGTGGTTTTATGTTGATGACGTTCCCTTTCGGATCCAATCTGGATGGGCCTCCCTGAGTTTAATAACGCTCCGCTGAAGAAACGCCGAAGTTGGCGCCCTCAGAGCCCTCAGGAGGAAGATACCAGATAAGTCCACTGCCTGATGAGCAGGATAAAGACACTGGCCCAATCAGGACTGACAATAGTCGAGGTTATGTCAATATGCATAATGCGGGTGCAGCCACTTCAATATCGGGGGAAGCCCATGTGGCACTTCAACGGGGAAGACGATGCCACCCGCTGCGGTCGTAAAGGTCCGGACTCCGCCACTGCTCTGGCGAGAATACTGTCCGATTTATATAAAGGAGAATAAGAGGAGTTCCTCCGCATCAAACCGCGGGATGGATTTTCCATGTACAACCCCCAAGCTGGGTGAGCCGT
Organism: Triticum dicoccoides; assembly: GCF_002162155.2. Classification (NCBI taxonomy): domain Eukaryota; kingdom Viridiplantae; phylum Streptophyta; class Magnoliopsida; order Poales; family Poaceae; genus Triticum; species Triticum dicoccoides. The sequence goes on from NC_041387.1 coordinate 129,069,217, forward strand.
TGCTCTTTACTCAACTCTATCCATTCTTGCGCCCTTCATCACAATCATTTACCTTGAAATTTCTAAGCAGGAACTGAGGCAGGCCGTGAAAGAGTTCAACAACCCCTCTCCGCAGCCAGAGGATCCTGGACGGGCCCTCGACCCCGGACTTGAAGAAGATCCGGATATATCTGTGGAGCTTGTCGACGGGACATTCTATCAAGCCTGCTGCGATGGTGCCTTGGTGGCTATTGTCGCTGATTATCTCTGACTGCTCCCCGCGTCGCGTGTAAGCAAAGCTGAAACTTTAGCCTCCGGAGATGATTCCTTTCCTATACCATGCCTTATGTACAAATACCGCATGTCTATAGAGACGACCACCGGAATGAGGCACCGAGCCCCTGAGGGCTCGTCAGCAAAGGGCATCCGGCCCAGGCAGGCTCAAGAGGAAGGCGGTTAGGGTCGAAATGCCGTCGCAGAGGTATAGTTAAAATCTGCTCTCTGATTATCATGTTTGAAATGTAACAACGTCCGTCGTGTCCTGGCAGAAAGAGTAGTCGCCGGACTATATCCGGAGATCCTGTCGGTCACGCCTCCACCAGCCGGATTCCAGAACCGGCTTCGAGAGAGGAGGCCAATGCAGGGCCGATGCCGAATTGTCCTCCGACAGAGGATGCGGATAGGCTCTCCGCCACAAATTCCGAAGTAGAGAGCGCCATGAATCACCGGCGCCGACGGGCCGTACTTCGCAATGGTATCTTTTCCGAAGAGGCATTCAATGCCTTCAATTCAGGAGACGCATACATCCGAGCTGCCCAAGGCGGACTCGCCCGAGAGACGGACCAGTATGCGAAAGATATACGAGTAAGAAAATTTGATAATCATGTATAGTAGTAGCCCCTGAGACTTGAAACAGTTGGAACAACTAATTTAAGGATCATTGTATGCACAGGTTCTTGTAGAGAAGAATATCCATTTATCTCAAGAGCTAGAGGAGTGCAAGACCCAGCTGAGGGCCGCGGTTGCCAAACTAGAGGAATCCCAGAAGGCCTCATCTGGTAACATTTGTCTCAATAGAGAAATTTTAAGGAAATATACTAGTTAGTAGCTGGCTTGCTTTATAAGTCTAACAGAAAATTCTGCAGACAATCCCGGGGAGAATCCGGAGATCGTAAGAGATAGTGAGTCACATCTCCAAAGACAGCTAAAGGCTGGCGAGCGTGTGCTTACGCAGGTTAGGCAGGAGAAAAACAATCTCCAAGATGCCAACGTCCGGCTAGGCGTCGAATTAGCAGATGTTCGAGCTCAGCTTGCGGACTCTGTGAAGGAGAACAGGAGGCTTCGTCGCGGCATTTATGGTAAGTGCCTAAACGAACTGCAGTACAGTTTGGCGAGGAATCATATTAAAAGAGTTTATATCTGTAGGTATGCTGACGGGCCGTCCTGAAGAGGAGATGCCCGGGTCCGCAGGCGATTTTCTGCAAGATCTCTGTCAACTGCACGGACGAGCTTAGTAGGTGATGCAGGGTATTGCCCAGGCCTTGTGGCCATCCGCTTCCCTGCCAGGAGACATTGGGGCGCTCATGGACATGCTCCAAGGAGCACGGCGGAGCTTCCGGTTATGGAAGGTATCAGCCTGCCGACAAGGTGCCAGGGAAGCCTGGGCCATGGTGAAGACGCGATACGCCAAGCTTGACCTGAACCATATGGCCGAAGTCGGACCGACGGGGCCAGATGGGCAAGAGATTCCCATGAGTCTGGTGTATGACCAGGTAGCGTTAGCCGCAAAGTATTCCTAGTAGGATTGCAAGCTAGATAGCTTGTTGGATGGTATAGAGGAAGAATATAGCCAGTCCAAGTGACTATGTAATTCAATGGACATATGTAGTCCCTAGCTGGATTAAAAATCTTTTGTCATGGCGGACCTTTTCGCTTCAGCCCCCGGATATGACAGTCCGGGGTGTATCCGAATACCCGCTCAGTTATGCAAAACCGGGGTATGCATGGAAACCAGGCGTAGGGGTCATAAGTGCTTGAACAGACAAGTACCCAACTAGTTATGTTATATTACATGGGTAGTAAGAAACATCTTCCAGGGAGAATAGTTCCGTTAGGGGTTCCTTTCCCTGGGTACGCATGCATCGATGTGCATGTCTGAACTGCGAACAGAAACGCAGGATACAAAACATCTGGGGATTCATGTTGTAATAAACGAAAGAAACATCTTTTGTTCACCGACCGAATATTCCCTTAAGAATGCTAGCTTTCGGCTTCATCTAGTCTGAGGTAAACATCCGGCTGAACTGGCAGTAACAATCGCAGAGGTGCTCCCCTTACGCCCTAGCCGAATTAACGGGAACGTAGGGCATAAACACAAGAGCCAGGCAACCCAGCATGGCCACATCTTAAGTCATATCGATGCATATAATGGTGAAGAAAAGACACATATGGAAAAAAGGACACATATGTGGTAGGCAGGAGGCCATAAAAATAATTATATTTAGCTTCCGTATAGGAAGCCCCCAGGTATGGTGAGCACACATAGTGCGGCCAGAGTGATCCGAGCATCCACACTATATTTAATACTTTGTGTGAAGAAGTTAAAAAAGGCAAGAAAGGAAAAAAAGGGGGACATAATTAAAAGAACGGGGGTAAGGAGACGAACACTGAGTTCGGCCCTAGGCGTAGAATCTCCAGAGTCTAGCCGCGTTCCATCGGTTCGGCTCGAGTCTGTTATCGGATGCATTGCGCAGGCGGTACACTCCTCCGGTGAGAACTTTATCAATGATGAAGGGACCCTCCCACTTAGGTTTGAGCTTGTCCTTCTTCTCCGGTAGGCGTAGAACGAGTTCGCCAATGTTATAAGTTTTGGCCCGCACTTCTCTGCTTTGATACCTTCGAGCCTGCCGCTGATAGAATGTGGAACGGGCTTTTGCAACGTCACGCTCCTCCTCCAGGGCATCTAAGTTGTCTTGCCGATCTAGCTCGGCTTCCTTCTCTTCGTACATGCGCATGCGAGGTGAGTCATGGATTATGTCACAGGGTAGTACTGCTTCTGCGCCGTACACCATAAAAAATGGTGTATATCCGGTGGTACGATTCGGCGTGGTCCGCAACCCCTAGAGTATGGAGTCGAGCTCCTCGACCCAGTGCGTGTCTGATTCTGTCAACGATCACACTAGTCTGGGTTTGATGCCGCTCATGATGAGACCATTTGCATGTTCGACCTGTCCGTTTGTTTGGGGATGATAGACGGAGGCGTAATCGAGTTTAATGCCCATGTTGCCGCACCAAGTTTTCACTTCATCGGCTGTAAAGTTTGAGCCATTGTCAGTGATGATGCTATGGGGGACGCTGTAATGGTGTACAACCCCTGTTATGAAGTCTATCACTGGTCCGGATTCGGCCGTTTTAATTGGTTTGGCTTCTATCCATTTGGTGAACTTGTCCACCATGACCAATAAGTATTTTTTCTTATGGCTTCCCCCTTTAAGAGGTCTGACCATGTCCAGCCCCCAGACCGCGAAGGGACAAGTTATGGGGATTGTTTGGGGAGCGGTAGGGGGCATATGGCTCTGATTGGCAAAGAGCTGGCAACCAACACAATGTTGGACAAGGTCCTGTGCATCTGCCCGAGATGTCGGCTAATAAAAACCTGTACGGAAGGCTTTGCTGACAAGTGCCTGAGCCGTAGCATGGTGCCCGCCGAGTCCGGCATGGATTTCGGCGAAGAGCTGCCACCCTTCCTCTTCGGAGATGCATCTCTGGAGCACTCCGGTGGCACTTTTCTTATAGAGTTCTCCCTCATGGACTTTGTAGGCCTTGGAACGCCGCACAATACAACGTGCTTCATTTTGGTCCTCGGGGAGCTCTTGCCTATTTAGGTAGGCCAAGAAAGGCTCGGTGAAAGTGCAACTATCCCTAGGTGGTTTTGGTAATTCATAACAACATATAGCTCATTGAGCTAATGCTATTCCAAGACTATTATTTCAGGAAAGCTCAATGGATGGCATGGCATGGATGATGAAAGTGGATCCCTCAAAATACTAAGGACAAAGGATTGGCTCAAGCTCAAAAGCTCAAGACTCTTCATTTTATATTTTAGTGATCCAAGATCACATTGAGTCTATAGGAAAAGCCAATACTACCAAGGAGGGATGAGGTGTTGCTTAATGAGCCTCTTGCTTCATGTGCTTAGTGATATGCTCCAAAACCCTCAACTACTTTCCCACATCCACAAATGACCTAAACCCAAAGCCAAAATCGGTCACACCGATTCTTCCTATCCGGCGCCACCGATTCCAAAAGTCATAGCCACTGCCACAAACCCTAAGCAAATCGGTCTTACCGATAGGGATCTCGGTCTCACCGAGATGGGGTTGTAATCTCTCTGTTTCCCTTCGTAACGTTTCGATCTAACCGAAGTGAGCGATCGGTCCCACCGAGATTGCAATGTAAACTCTTTGTTTCCTTTTTGTAACATTTCGGTCTCACCGAAAAGAGCGAATCGGTCCCACCGAGTTTACCTGACCAACTCTCTGGAAAGCTTATTACCAAATCGGTCTCACCGAGTTTGTGTAATCGGTCTTACCGAGATTAGTTATGCCCTAACCCTAATCGAATCGGTCTCACCGAGATGTATGTCGGTCCCACCGAATATCACTAACGATCACTAGGTTTACTAAATCGGTCCGACCGAGTTTAACGATTCGGTCCCACCGAGTTTAGTAAATTGTGTGTAACGATTAGATTTTGTGTGGAGGCTATATATACCCCTCCACCTCCTCTTCATTCGTGGAGAGAGCCATCAGAACAAACCTACATTTCCAACTTACCATTTCTGAGAGAGAACCACCTACTCATGTGTTGAGGCCAAGATATTCCATTCCTACCATATGAATCTTGATCTCTAGCCTTCCCAAGTTGCTTTCCACTCAAATCTTCTTTCCACCAGATCCAAAACCTATGAGAGAGAGTTGAGTGTTGGGGAGACTATCATTTGAAGCACAAGAGCAAGGAGTTCATCATCAACGCACCATTTGTTACTTCTTGGAGAGTGGTGTCTCCTAGATTGGCTAGGTGTCACTTGGGAGCCTCCGACAAGATTGTGGAGTTGAACCAAGGCATTTGTAAGGGCAAGGAGATCGCCTACTTCGTGAAGATCTATCGCTAGTGAGGCAAGTCCTTCGTGGGAGATGGCCATGGTGGGATAGACAAGGTTGCTTCTTCATGGACCCTTCGTGGGTGGAGCCCTCCATGGACTCGCGCAGCCGTTACCCTTCGTGGTTTGGAGTCTCCATCAACGTGGATGTACGATAGCACCACCTATCGGAACCACGCCAAAAACATCCGTGTCTCCAATTGCGTTTGAATCCTCCAAACCCTTCCCTTTACTTTCTTGCAAGTTGCATGCTTTACTTTCCGCTGCCTATATACTCTTTGCATGCTTGCTTGATTAGTGTGATGATTGCTTGACTTGTCCTAAAATAGTTAAAATATGCCAAACTCTAAAATTGGGAAAAGGTTAAGTTTTTATTGGTCAAGTAGTCTAATCACCCCCCTCTAGACATACTTCAAGGTCCTACAAGTGGTATCAGAGCCTTGGTCTCCATTTGCTTTGATTTCCATAGCTTTTGTTGGTCATAGCCTTGGTTTCACAACCTAGGAGAGTATGGCGTCTAGCGAGGGAAATTAATACCGTAGAGGTCCTTACTTTGATGGTACTAATTTTGCTAGTTGGAAGCATAAGATGAAAATGCATATTCTTGGACATAACCCCGTCGTTTGGGCAATTATTTGTATTGGCTTGCAAGGTGAATTCTTTGATGGGAGAGAACCGAACCGTGAAGCTAATGCGGAAGAATTGAAGATGCTGCAATACAATGCTCAAGCTTGCGATATCATCTTCAACGAATTGTGCCCCGAAGAATTCAACAAAATCAGCTGTCTTGAGAATGCAAAGGAAATTTGGGATACTTTGATTGATATGCATGAAGGTACCGAGTCCATCAAGGAATCCAAGTTGGATGTGCTCCAAAGTCAGCTTGACAAGTTCAAAATGAAGGATGGTCAAGGTGTCGCTGAAATGTACTCTAGGCTTGCTCTTATCACAAATGAGATTGCCGGCTTAGGGAGTGAAGAGACGACCGACAAATTCATCATCAAGAAAATCCTAAGAGCATTGGATGGAAAGTATGATACTGTGTGCACATTGATTCAAATGATGCCAAACTACAAAGATCTCAAGCCAACGGAAGTCATTGGAAGAATTGTTGCTCATGAGATGTCACTCAAGGAAAAGGAGGAACTTCACAACAAGTCAAGTGGTGCTTACAAAGCCTCAAGTGAAGCCCCCACATCATCAAGTGAGAAACAAACCTTCAATGAAGAATTGAGCTTAATGGTGAAGAACTTCAACAAATTCTACAAGAGTAGAAGCAAAGAAAGAAGCTCCAAGTCAAGGTCTTACCATGACAAAAGGTCTTCTAGTCGAGAGCGCAATTGCTACAATTGTGGGAGACCCGGACACTATTCCAATGAGTGTACGACACCCTACAAAATAAGAGAAGATTCTCCAAAAAGAAGAAGCAAAAGAGAAGAATCACCACCAAGGGAGAGGAGGAGTAGAGATGATTGTTATGAACGAAGACCCTCACAGAGAAGCAAGGATTCGAAAAGAAAGGACACGTCATCAAGGAGCTACACAAAACGAAGACATCAAGCTCATGTTGGTGAATGGGTATCCGGCTCCGACTCCGACAATCACTCCGAGAGAAGCTATCACTCCGACTCCGAATATACTCAAGATGAAGGTGTTGCCGGTCTAGCACTTGTGTCAACCAACTCCTACGACATATTTGATTCACCAAATGAAGGTGTTGGACGATGCTTCATGGCCAAAGGTCCAAAGGTAACACATCCCGAGTATGTTGATTTCAACAGTGATGAAGATGACTTGCTTGTGGATGATGATTTACTTGTTGACAACTCTAGTGATGAATACTATGATGAAACGTCAATTAATCATGCAAATCAAGATAAAACGAATGACAATGATAAGGAGAAGATTGAGCTTCTAACTAAAGAACTAAACACTCTTAAGTTAGCTCATGAAACTATCTACGAAGATCATCAAGAACTTTTAAGGGCTCATGAGAAGTTACGCTTTAAAAAGCTCAATCTTGAGCAAGAGCATGAGTTCTTAAAAGCAATCAATGATGATCTCCGCAAGAAAAGTTCTTCTTATATTGCCAAGCGTTTACTCTTATCTACTTACATGCCTCAAGTCAAGTCTAGTAACAAGTACAAGAAAGATACTTCCTCTAGTAGTAACAATAATAATGTCAAATCCAATATTGTTGCTTCTAGTAGTTCTCTTGATTCCACTAATGATTCTCTTAGCCAAGTTACACTTGAGCAAGAAAATAGCTTATTGAAGGGAATTATAGAGAAAGATGTTTACAAGAGCCTTGCCGGGAGTAAGCAATTCGAGGAAATTGTACGCAAGCAAGGAAGGCACCGAAAGAATCAAGGTGTTGGTTTTGAACGAAAGTTCAATGCCAATGGGGTTGAGTGGGAAGAAGATCAATACCCCAAGATGAAGTTTGTTCCTCAACAAGAGAAGTATGATCCTACTTACTTCAAGGGAACACAAGCTCAAGATGATCTTCCACCACAAGACCACAAGAACAAAGGCAAAGACAAGCTTCAAGAAGAAATTGATGCATTTGAAGAAGCACCTAAAGCCTCGTTCAAGTGGGTCCCCAAGACTACGTCAAGTTCTACTTCATCAAGTACAACTACAACTCCTAGGATTCCCATCAATATGATGTGGATCCCGAAGAAGAAGAACTAGAGAGTTCTTGAGGGTGACTCCGCCAACATTCTTCACTCATATTATTTTGGCAAGAACAAGTGCAATCAACTTCCACATCTTGCACTAGTTCAAGGAGTCACAAACCCTCATGGTTGGTAAGGCAAGGGACAAGGTAACCTAATGATTTCATGGACATCATCTTGTGTGTGCATAACTCTATGTCTATGGATATTCTTGTTTGTTCCTTGTGGGACTAACCCATGTAGGTAAGTTGAAAGTGCAACTCACTCCAAAGGATTGCTCTAAATGATCTACATCAACATTGAGCATCTACATCTTCAACACCTACATGAAGTCATCATCGACAAAACCCAAGGTTAGTTTATCCCTCTAAGGGGGGATCTCACATCTAGGGGGAGCTTAACTCTATGAATTGAGTCAAAGCAACTCTAATAGTGTGAACACATCGATGCATTATGTAAAAGTGGTAACCCCACTTGAGCTTAAACGATGAGTATGACCTATGATCAAATGTTCCCATTTGACTCCTAAGTCAATATAATCATATATAGATGACCTAGTCATCGCCAATTGTTTGATAGATGCTAGAATTGGTTGTGCATGCTTTGCCACATATTTCATTTGCCATCTTATTGTGTGAGCATGTTGGTGCATATTTTACTCATTCAAGGACATCCACTTGTTGTTTTGATTGGTTGGTCTCTTTTCTTTTTGCCAAGTGGATGGACAAGAATGCCTAAGAACCTTCTTTAGCTATCTATTCTTTCCTCATCTCAAACTCTATTCATGCTACATCACAAAATTTGATCAAGTCAGATTCGAACCACTCTATGTGAGGAGCACTCGGAGTCCCCGATTCGTCATAGACTTAAACTTCCAAAACCTCTTTGTGACTCTCGGTCTGACCGATTCCTTCATTTCGGTCCTACCGAGATCACTAAGTTGATCTGAGTTTTTAATCTCGGTGCAACCAATTTGAACTTTTCAGTCTCACCGATTTGCTGTAACTGTACACAGTTATGCATCTCGGTGCCACCGAGTTGTTCCACTTGGTCACACCGACAGGGTCGGGCTATATATAGCCACGGGCAAAATTTTGGAAATTTCTCTGAAACCCTTCGCCCGCGCAATAGCTCGCTCTACCATCACAGGTCTCTGGATCGTGTCCTCATCACCAGCAGCCTCCTGTCGCTGGTCTCCGCCACCGTCAACGGATTTCGTCCCCGCCATTGCCGCCGTAGCGAGTCCACCGCCAAGTTAGGGTATGGACTCAATCTTTGTGCTATCCACATCTGATTCCTAGCACATTGTATTCTTATTGAATCTTGCCATGATTGAAACACTTCTATCCAGCCAAAGTAGTCCATAGGTTAGATGAGATTCAAATTTTTAGGGTTAGGTTTCCGCCGAAACCATCTCGGACCCACCGAGTTGAAAAACTCGGTCTCACCGATTTGGCTTATGCCATTGCACTAGTGACTCTCAGTCCGACCGCGAATTACTAATCGGTGCGACCGATTTGAGGATTCTGTGAAAGCCTAGCAGTCTCGGTGCCACCGAACTGTGACTCGGTCCAACCGAGATCATCAGTTTAGGTTCCAAAACTGCTTCGGTATCACCGAGTTTGAAAATCGGTTGATCCGAAATGCTTTCTGTGGAAAACTAAAACTGAATTTTTGAATCATTCTTTTGCAAAAATCTCTGCATTTTGTGATGCTCATCTATTCTATCTCATCTATAACTCTTCACAGGGTCAGCATGTCAGACCAGAGTGACAGCCAGAACAGGTCAGAAGAGCAGATGGACTTGAGTGAGGGCACTAGTCCCTCAACTATAGATGAAGGGAGCAGAAGTACTCCTAGCAATTTGCCTAAGGCTGCTACTAGGCAAAGGAGGAAAAGAACATTAGAGTCAGAAGATGAAGATTACAAAGTTGAGGAAGATGAGGCTACTTCCAAGAAAGTAGTGCTCAAGAAGGAATATGGCTCTACACATAGCACTAAGCCAGGTCCGAAGAAGAAAGTTCCTGCCAAGAGGACACCTATGCCTAAAGCAAGAAAGTCCACTCATGTGCCAGCTCAAACTCAACCCAAAGAGGCACCTGAGAAGAAAGTCACTTCTTCCAAACCTTAGAAAGTCCCCACTGGTGAAACTATGAAGTTCACAATTGAATCAGAGGATGATGGTGCTCAGGACAAGAAAAGGAAGAGAGCAAGAACCACAACTGCCAAGGTCCTTGGAAAGCCCTCTATGAGAAAAGATTCTGAAGAAGAGGAAGAGGTTGCTGCACCAGCACCTAAGGCACCTAAGCTTATGGGTGATGCAATCAGATCAGGGGCTGCAACATCTAAACCCAAGGAAGCACCCAAAGCTGCCTCCAAGGCCAAGCAAGTTCCAAAGAGGAATACTAGGAGTATTCCAGCTGCTGAGAAGAACAAGGCCCCAGTGCCAAATGTTGCTGAAGAAGAAGATGAAGAAGGACATGTCCTAAGAAAGCTCAAGCCCAAGATACCAGACCACAATGATGCCCATCCTGTGGCTGAGGACATGAGAATCAGGAAGGATTCAGGACTGAGACTGTGGAGGATGGAAGATCCATATGCATCAAGGAGAAGAACTGCTGTTGACTACAGGTTCCATACAAAGGAACAACATGACTTTTATGAAACAATTCTGTTGGACAAGAAGCCTATAGTTTGTGACATGAGGTGGGTCGACTGGACCTACAACAAAGACAATGAAGAGCACTATCCTGGAGTGCAAGAAAGCTTTGTTGCTTGTGGAGTTACTGATTTTGTTGGACAGAAGTTCGCCCACTGGAATGATGAGCTTATCATGCAGTTCTACTCCACAACACATTTTTACCCAGATGGAAGAATTGTTTGGATGTCTGAAGGTACAAGGTACCAATCCACTGTTGAAGAGTGGGAAAGTCTGATAAATGCCCCCAAGGAAAATGAGGATGACCTGGATATCTATGCAAAGAAGAAGATGGATCACAACTCCATGGCTCACATGTACAAGGAGATTCCAGACAAGGCAGTAGGGACTCAAAAGTTTGGATCAGTTCACTTTCTACTGTCAGGGTTGCCAACCATTAATTGGATTCTGAGGCACACTCTGTTGCCCAAGTATGGTGACCATAACATGATCAGAGGGCATGCCATCAACATGTTGCATGTGTTTGATGTGCCACAGAAGTTCAAAGTAATGAGCCTGATGATTGAAACAATTAATAGGACTGCAGCAGATCAGAAGAGGAGCTGTGGATATGCACCTCAGATTCAGGAATTGATCAACTCAAAGATGGGCACAAGGAAATATCAATTGGATAAGGAACACTTTCCACTCTATCCAGACTTTGAGGACAATGAGGTTGTCATGAATGAAAATGATCCACAATCAGTTCAAGCTCAGGAGAAGAAGGAGAAGGCAAAGAAGGAGAAGGCTGCCAAGATGCCAACTCAAGAGGAGGCATCTGATTACTTCTTGAAAACCAAACAGGAGCAGCTTGGTTACTTGATAGCATCAACACTGAGGATTGAGAAGGGACTGGCCACCCTCACTCAGAATCAGGAGAGCCTTGAGAGAATCATGGAACTCAAATTCCATGACCTTGATGTCAAAGTAACTGAGATTCAGTCAGTTGTGGAGCAGCTGCAGGAGGACATGCAGGAGAAGCAGGGCAAGACTACCACAAATGTGCTTGCCAGAGTGCCCAGAGCCCAGAGGTCAGTTGCAGTGCTAGTGACAGACACTAGAGCAACAACTTCAACACCAGCCACTGCCCCTTCAGTTCCAGTGCAACCAGCTCCAGCATCCACTCCAGCACCCTCTACTTCAACTGAAGCCTTCGTCCTTGGAGTCATCAGGACACCACCACCAGAAGATCAAGCCTGAGAGTCGATCTAGCACTATGCATTTTCTATGAACTTTTTGGTAACTTGTTGCCAAAGGGGCAGAAAAATGTATAGATCATAGGCTTCGAGAGAGAGAGAGAGTGTGTTGCTTTTGTTCTCTCTTGCTTTATTTGGTGGTTTTAAACTTCGTTTGCTTTTGGTTGAGATACTATGCTTGTGAGACATTGATGATCATGTGTTTGATCATAAGCTACACTTATGCATGCTTGATTTTATCCTATCTATCTTATGTGATCATTCACTTTGCTTGGTGATGAGTGCATGTATTCAATGGTTATTATTTTGAGCGCTTCACCAAGATGTATGTGACATGGAAGAGTAACCCATGAGCCTAATTCATTGTGCATTTGCAGTCCAAAGCAAATCTTAAACTATGCACAAATTTAGGGGGAGCTCTTGCTTATCACATACTTCTCAAAGCGACGATGTTATTCAATCTTATTATCATTTGTCGAAGCTTTGATCTATATGTTGTCATCAATTACCAAAAAGGGGGAGATTGAAAGTGCAACTATCCCTAGGTGGTTTTGGTAATTCATAACAACATATAGCTCATTGAGCTAATGCTATTCCAAGACTATTATTTCAGGAAAGCTCAATGGATGGCATGGCATGGATGATGAAAGTGGATCCCTCAAAATACTAAGGACAAAGGATTGGCTCAAGCTCAAAAGCTCAAGACTATTCATTTTATATTTTAGTGATCCAAGATCACATTGAGTCTATAGGAAAAGCCAATACTATCAAGGAGGGATGAGGTGTTGCTTAATGAGCCTCTTGCTTCATGTGCTTAGTGATATGCTCCAAAACCCTCAACTACTTTCCCACATCCACAAATGACCTAAACCCAAAGCCAAAATCGGTCACACCGATTCTTCCTATCCGGCGCCACCGATTCCAAAAGTCATAGCCACTGCCACAAACCCTAAGCAAATCGGTCTTACCGATAGGGATCTCGTTCTCATCGAGATGGGGTTGTAATCTCTCTGTTTCCCTTCGTAACGTTTCGGTCTAACCGAAGTGAGCGATCAGTCCCACCGAGATTGCAATGTAAACTCTCTGTTTCCTTTTTGTAACATTTCGGTCTCACCGAAAAGAGCGAATCGGTCCCACCGAGTTTACCTGACCAACTCTCTGGAAAGCTTATTACCAAATTGGTCTCACCGAGTTTGTGTAATCGGTCTTACCGAGATTATGTTATGCCCTAACCCTAATCGAATCGGTCTCACCGAGATGTATGTCGGTCCCACCGAATATCACTAACGGTCACTAGGTTTACTAAATCGGTCCGACCGAGTTTAACGATTCGGTCCCACAGAGTTTAGTAAATTGTGTGTAACGGTTAGATTTTGTGTGGAGGCTATATATACCCCTCCACCTCCTCTTCATTCGTGGAGAGAGCCATCATAACGAACCTACACTTCCAACTTACCATTTCTGAGAGAGAACCACCTACTCATGGTTGAGGCCAAGATATTCCATTCCTACCTTATGAATCTTGATCTCTAGCCTTCCCAAGTTGCTTTCCACTCAAATCTTCTTTCCACCAGATCCAAAACCTATGAGAGAGAGTTGAGTGTTGGGGAGACTATCATTTGAAGCACAAGAGCAAGGAGTTCATCATCAATGCACCATTTGTTACTTCTTGGAGAGTGGTGTCTCCTAGATTGGCTAGGTGTCACTTGGGAGCCTCCGACAAGATTGTGGAGTTGAACCAAGGAGTTTGTAAGGGCAAGGAGATCGCCTACTTCATGAAGATCTACCGCTAGTGAGGCAAGTCCTTCGTGGGCGATGGACATGGTGGGATGGACAAGGTTGCTTCTTCTTGGACCCTTCGTGGGTGGAGCCCTCCGTGGACTCGCGCAGCCGTTACCCTTCGTGGGTTGAAGTCTCCATCAACATGGATGTACGATAGCACCACCTATCGGAACTACGCCAAAAACATCCGTGTCTCCAATTGCGTTTGAATCCTTCAAACCCTTCCCTTTACTTTCTTGCAAGTTACATGCTTTACTTTCCGCTGCCTATATACTCTTTGCATGCTTGTTTGATTAGTGTGATGATTGCTTGACTTGTCCTAAAATAGCTAAAATATGCCAAACTCTAAAATTGGGAAAAGGTTAAGTTTTTATTGGTCAAGTAGTCTAATCACCCCCTCTAGACATACTTCAAGGTCCTACACTCGGTCCACGAGGCAATTACAGCCATGATTTCGTGGGCCGAAGGTGTTATTTTCAGTGGTGGAGCCTCCGATTACGTCAGATGTTTCGGAATCTGGGGTTGTATTCAGAGCCGGACTAGTGTTGCCGGACTCCCCTTCCCATACCACGGATGGCTTGAACAGCCTTTCCAAGAATATATTAGGTGGTAGAGGGTCGCGTTTAGCGGCGATGCGCGCAAGGATATCTGCCGCTTGATTGTTTTCTCGGGCACATCGTGGAATTCGAGCCCCTCGAACCGAGCTGACATTTTGAGGACGACATTACGGTAGGCCGCCATTTTCGGATACTTGGCATCAAAATCTCCGTTTATTTGTGATATGGCGAGGTTTGAGTCCCCGCGCACTTCTAGGCGTTGAATGCCCATAGAGAGTGCCATCCGAAGACCATGCAACAGAGCCTCGTATTCGGCAGTGTTGTTGGAGTCTGTGTATAATATTGGAGTATGTATTGGACTGTGTCTCCGGTGGGGGACGTCAGGACTATACCCGCTCCCAATCCGGCCAGCATTTTAGAGCCGTCGAAGTGCATGATCCAATTGGAGTATGCGCCGTACTCTTTAGGGAGTTCGGCTTCTGTCCATTTGGCGATGAAGTCGGCCAGTACTTGCGACTTAATGGCTCGCCGTGGTTTGTATGTTATGTCAAACGGAAGGAGCTCGATAGCCCATTTAGAAATCCGTCCCGTGGCATCGCGGTTGTTTATTATGTCATTGAGTGGTACTTCGGAGGCCACCGTAATCGAACACTCTTGAAAGTAGTGTCATAGCTTCCGGGATGCCATGAAGACCGCGTATGCTATCTTTTGATAGTGTGGGTATCGGGATTTGCATGGAGTGAGGACAGTGGACACGTAATATACCGGCTTTTGGAGCGGGAACTTGTATCCATCCGCTTCTTGTTCGACGACGAGCACTGCGCTTACAACCTGATGTGTTGCAGCTATGTATAATAGCATAGGTTCTCCAGTATTTGGCGCGGTCAGGATTGGATTGCTGGCCAACAGGGTCTTTATTTCATCCAGTCCAGCCGTGGCTGCATCCGTCCACACGAAGTGTTCGGTGCGTCGAAGAAGGTGGTAAAGAGGTAGTGCCTTTTCTCCTAATCGGGAGATAAAGCGGCTTAAGGTAGCCACGCATCCAACTAGTTTCTGGATATGCTTGAGGTCTGTTGGGATAGCCAACTGCGACAGAGCTCGGATTTTTGCCGGATTTGCTTCGATTCCTCTATTGGAAACGATGAAGCCGAGCAACTTCCCGGAGGGTACACCGAAAACACATTTTTCCGGGTTGAGCTTGATGTCGTATGTTCAGAGGTTGTCGAACGTAAGTCTCAAGTCATCTATTAAGGTTTCGAGGTGTCTTGTTTTTATGACCACGTCGTCCATGTATGCCTCCACTGTTTTGCCAATTTGCTTCTCGAGGCATGTTTGAATCATGCGTTGATAGGTTGCGTCGGCATTTTTGAGCCCGAAAGGCATAGTGTTGAAGCAGAAGGGACCATATGGCGTTATGAAGGCTGTGCGGCCTGGTCGGACTTCACCATCTTTATTTGATGGTATCCGGAGTATGCATCGAGGAAACATAGTGAGTCGTGTTCTGCGGTGGCGTTGATAATTTGGTCGATGCGAGGGAGGGGGAAGGGATCCTTGGGGCAAGCCTTGTTGAGGTCTTTGAAATCGACACATAGGCGCCAGGATTTGTCCTTCTTTGGTACCATTACCAGATTTGCCAGCCAATCCGGATGCTCTATATCTCTGATGAATCTGGCCTCAAGTAGCTTGGCTAGCTCTTCTCCCACGGCTTGCCGTTTAGGCTCTGAGAAGCACCTAAGAGTCTATTTGACTGGCTTGTATCCTTTCATTATATTGAGGCTGTGTTCAGCCAGCCCGTGTGGGATGCCCGACATGTCTGAAGGATGCCAGGCGAAAATGTCCCAATTCTCGCGTAGAAAGTCTCGCAGTGCGGCGTCCATTGTGGGGCTCAATTGTGTCCCGATGGAAGCTGTCTTTGTGGGGTCAGTTGGATGGACTTGGAATTTGACTATCTCGTCCGCGGGCTTGAATGAGGTGGACTTGGGTCGTTTGTCGAGTATCACGTCGTCTCTGTCCACTATAGCGCGCAGCGTTGTTAGTTCTTCGGCCGCTAGGGCTTCGGATAATGCTTCCAGGGCTAGTGCGGCGGTTTTATTTTCGGCGCGGAGTGCGACGTCTTGATCGCTGGCTAAAGTGATGATTCCATTGGGTCCGGGCATTTTGAGCTTCTTGTACCCGTAATGTGGTATAGCTTGAAAGCTCGTGAATGCGTCCCGCCCTAAAAGAGAGTGGTATCCGCTGCCGAACGGGGCCACTTGGAACGTGATTTCTTCGGACCTATAATTCTCCGGCGTGCCGAATACCACATCCAGTGTGATTTTCCCTGCACACCGTGCCTCCTGACTAGGGATGATTCCCCTGAAGGTTGTGCTGCTTTGCTCAATGCGGCTTTTATCATTTCCATCTTGTTGAGGGTTTCTTCATAGATCAGGTTTAATCCGCTTCCTCCATCCATGAGTACTTTAGTGAGTTGGAAGCCGTCCACGATTGGGCTAAGGACCAAAGCGGCTGGTGCCCGGACTGTTTGGAATTGAGGTTCATCACTGGCACTGAAGGTTATAGCCGTGTCGCTCCATGGATTTTTTTTGCCACGTGGCAGACGTCAATGAAACTTCGGTGAGCTCACTTGCGCCTATTATTTGAGGCGAAGGTCTTGAAGACTGTCAGTACCGCATTTTTATTTTCAACGGGATGTTTCTCTGCTTTAGGGTTTACAAGAAGATCCTCGCCGCTTTTTGCTACCTCCCGGAGTATCCAACATGCTCTAAGGCTATGCGTTGGCGTAGTATCCGGCGTGATGTGAATTTTGCATGGCCCATCGAGCCATTCTTCCAATATGGTTCCACGCCCAGGAGTGGGCTTTGGTTTTTTGGGAATTGGATCGGGTAACTTACGAGAGTTTGCCCTTTTAGTTCGGACGAAGGGTTTATTGATAGCCGGATTATCCCAGAAGTCTATTTGGGTTTTCCAGGCGCTTTCCATCGCACAGTACTTTTGTACTATGGCTGCTAAGTCAGCAAAGTGTACTATGTCACGGTGACTTGTAGCATTGAGGATCGCTTTGTTCGTGCAATTTTTGCAGAAAAGTGAGATTGCGTCCTCCTCGCGACAGTCCTTGACCCTGTTTATCACAAGGAAGAATC
Organism: Triticum dicoccoides; assembly: GCF_002162155.2. Taxonomy (NCBI): domain Eukaryota; kingdom Viridiplantae; phylum Streptophyta; class Magnoliopsida; order Poales; family Poaceae; genus Triticum; species Triticum dicoccoides. Next base: position 129,086,408 of record NC_041387.1, read on the forward strand.
TGGCCCAGTAGCGATGTACTGTCTCTTGGGGCTCTTGTCTGATATGGGAAAGACGGCATGAGTCTGGGTGGGTGGGCGTAGTTAAGTTCGAATTCCAACCCGATTTGACATCCAGGGTCAGAGGAGCTTCCGGGCTTGGCAGCTCGGACTCCAAGATGTTGCCCAATTTTTCTGGCCCGTTACCCGATTCTAAGTCCGGGGTCTGGGTCATGTCCTCCCGCGAGCGGGTATCCGGCTCAAAGAGCTTGGTAATACGGACATAGTTCATCCTCAAAGTAGAGGGATAATCCATGTGTGACTCTTCCACTACCGCTATCTCATGGGTGACCGGTGGGGATTTGATGTCCCTTTGGTCGGGTTTAAACCCAATCCGATCGTAGTCTATAGCGACTCCTAGAGCGGCAATGTGATCCAAGAGCTCATTAAGGGAGGAGAGCTCCATTGGATCCATCTGTTCGGCGAGTTCCGAATTGACGTGGAGGCAGTTTTTGATGACCCGAGAGGTCATCGTCGGCGCGGTAGTCGATCGGGCGGTCATGACGAAGCCGCCTAGTCGGAGAGTTTGGCCTACCGCCAGTGCTCCCCCAGAGGTGATGTTGTCCTTGACAACGAGACGAGCCATCGAGCCTTGCAGCGACGACTCAGAGGAACTCTCAATGAAAGCACCAATGTCGGTGTCAAAACCGGCGAATCTCGGGTAGGGGGTCCCGATCTGTTCGTCTAAGGCTAATGGTAATAGGAGGCAGGGGACACGATGTTTTACCCAGGTTCGGGCCCTCTCGATGGAGGTAAAACCCTACTTCCTACTTGATTGATCTTGACGATATGAGTATTACAAGAGTTGGTCTACCACGAGATTGTAGAGGCCAAACCCTAGAAGCTAGCCTATGATGATTATGATTGTTGTTGTCCTACAGACTAAACCCCCGGTTTATATAGACACTGGAGGAGGCTAGGGTTACACAGAGTCGGTTACAAAGAAGGAGATCTAACATCTGAATCGCCAAGCTTGTCTTCCATGCAAAGGAGAGTCCCATCCATACACGGGACGAAGTCTTGAGTCTTGTATCTTCACGGTCCAACAGTCCGACCAAAGTATATAGTCTGACTGTCCGGATACCCCCTAATCCAGGACTCCCTCAGTCATCGTTACACGTTGGGGTGCGCCCCTGTGATCCATAGATCAATCTTGACTGTCCTGCTTTGTTTTCCAATACGTCTCGCAGGTCCTGTGTGTAGCCCCGGGCCTTAGTGTTTTTGTTTGATTGGCGACGGGGTGCAGGTTGGTGTTCGGGCTAATACGCCGCTTCGTCTCGGCCACGAGGTGGCCGGTCAGCCGCATCTTGCGCTGGTAGTGTGGGCTTTAATGCCTCCTCCTTGAGTTGAGGTAGTAACCTGCAATTTGGGTTACTTGTGGTTGGGTGCTCGAGTCCGTATACCTCGGCTGCCAGGACCTCAGTCCATCTATCACTTAGCAGATCTTGATCAGCTTGAAGCTGCTGCTGCTTTTTCTTCAAGCTTTTTGCAGTGGCTATAAGCCGGCGGTTGAAGCGCTCCTGCTCTATGGGATCCTCAGGCACGATGAATTCTTCATCGCCGAGGCTCACTTCATCTTCAGAGAGGGGCATGCAATTGTCATCCTCTGATTCTCCATCCATTGCCTCTTCCTTAGGGCTAGCTTGCCCATCCTCCCGTTCGCCCTGCTCAAAGCCTGGCTGGATGAGATTGTTTTCGTCTTCGACATTACTCGGAGCGTTATTGTCTCTTGTACCGGTATCGCTATTCTTGCTATGACAAGGCTTAGAGCGGCGCCGATGACGCCAGTGCTTAGATTGCTTCTCAGGGGGATTATCTTATGTTGCCTCATCGCCATCGCTCTCTTTGGGGGTGTCCACCATATATATATATATCATATGATGACATGGCTGTCCAGCGCCCTGCAGGCGGTGGTTCCTGTTCCTCTCCAGCATCATTGTCCATACCGTCGATGTCTTCGGAGTCAAAATCAAGCATGTCGGTTAAGTCATCAACAGTGGATACCAAGTGGGTGGTGGGTGGGGAACAAATTTCTTCATCATCCGCTTCCCACTCAAGCCGGCCATAGTTCGGCCAAGAGTCTCTTGACAGGGAGAGAGATTTCAGTGAATTTAGCACATCGCCCAAGGGTGAGTGCTAAAAGATATCTGCGGAGGAAAACTCCATGATTAGTGCCCAATCAAAATTCACTAGGCACGGATGCGCGTGGTTCGGAACCTATGGCCGGAGACGAGTCCGGGGGTCCGATAACACAGATCTCTTTGGAGGTGAAGACTGTGTTCGGCTCTAGCGCGATGAGTGTGCGGTCTCCATGGCGGGGTCTATCCACCCGTCCTCGGATGGCACGATCTGCTCCAGATTAAGAGCCGGAGCAACCGCAGGTGTGATCTCCTGAACACCGTCCGATGGTAGATCTAAGTCATGCTCATCGTGACTGTTCGGCGCACCTCCCATGGGCTCGAATCCGTCGAAGATCAAGTCTCCGCGGATGTCGGCGGTGTAGTTCAGGCTTCCAAACCTGACCTGATGGCCAGGGGCGTAGCTATCGATCTGCTCCAGATGGCCAAGCGAGTTGGCCCACAGTACAAAGCCGTCGAATACGAAGATCTGTCCGGTAAGGAAAACCTCACCTTGGATCACATCGTTGTAGATGGTTGAAGGAGCCATTAAGCCTTATCATGACGACCCAATGAAACTCTCAATGAAAGCACCAATGTCGGTGTCAAAACCGGCGGATCTCGGGTAGGGGGTCCCGAACTGTGCGTCTAAGGCTAATGGTAACAGGAGACGGGGGACACAATGTTTACCCAGGTTCGGGCCCTCTTGATGGAGGTAATACCCTACTTCCTGCTTGATTGATCTTGATGATATGAGTATTACAAGAGTTGACCTACCACGAGATCGTAGAGGCTAAACCCTAGAAGCTAGCCTATGATTATGATTGTTGTTGTCCTACGGACTAAACCCTCCAGTTTATATAGACATCAGAGGGGGCTAAGGTTACACAGAGTCGGTTACAGAGAAGGAGATCTACATATCCGAATTGCCAAGCTTGCCTTCCACGCAAAGGAGAGTCCCACCCGGACACGGGACGAAGTCTTCAATCTTGTTTCTTCATAGTCCAACAGTCTGGCAAAGTATATAGTCCGGTTGTCCGAGGACCCCCTAATCCAGGACTCCCTCACCCAGTAGCAAGGATGGGAGCAGTTTTTCTTCATGGTGCCGTATTTTTCTTTAACTTCGTGGTTTTTTGACGAAAAAGTCGACAACACAACGCTTTCATTGATAAAAGAGGGGGTGT